>NC_056527.1:58440047-58530229 GCF_019175285.1 Sceloporus undulatus | reverse complement strand
ACATCTTCTCTCTTTTCCCCCCAAGAAGCATGCACTCTCTGCTCCTGTACTGTTGCTTCCATTACTACAATGCTCTCTTCATATATCTCTCTCCCTCTGTCCTTCTTACTTCTCTTGGGGCTCTTTCACATCACACAACTGTAGCTCTATGAACCATATAACAACATCCTGGGATTTGCAGGTTGTTGTCGTTGTGTGCCTTCAACTTGTTTCAGACTTACAACAACCCTAAGGTGAAGCTTTCACGGGGTGTTTTTTGAGACTGAGAATGTTTGACTTTCCCAAGGTCACCCAGTGGGTCTCCATAGCCATGCAGGAATTCAAACTCTGGTCTCCAGATTCATAGCTTAAACCACTACACTACGCTGGCTCTCACTTTTTAGAACTCTACCATTTTATTAATAGTTATATTCCAGAATACACTGGATATATCCTCTTTCAGAACATTATGCCACACTGGCCCATTTGCAGTTTGGGGAGGGATATTTAGAGTTCCCTGTCAGACGGACCTGTGCCTCACCAAATTGCAAACCTCAGGATGTTGCTATGCCACTTTAAGTGGACTAATGGTGCTTTAATTGGGTAGTGTGAAAGGGCCATTGCACTCACTTTCTCTATCTTTCTCCCTGCACCCCACTTCATGTACACTTTCCTCCCCATATCAGGCAACAGCACTTTTTCTTTGCTTTCTCTTTGCTTCTGGATGTTAAAAGAGACATTTCTCTGTGGAGCAATGAAGATGCCAAGCATGACTGGAGGCTCCTCCACAACATGCCTGACCTCTTCTAAAAGTTAAAAGTAATGAGAGAAAAAGAAATAGTGTTGCTGCTTGGTGAGGGGAGGAGGGTTTGGGATAAAGAATGAAGAGAAACAGAGAACACATCAACAGGCAGTGGGAGAGGACACATTTTGCTGGAAGATTTTGTATTTTATTTTATTTTTAAGATTAAAGCTGGTGTGTTGGTGTCTACACTTGGAGGCCCCCAGGGCTGTGTAGCTCCTGACCTGCACCCAGAGGTCTGGGTGTTAGGCCAGCCTTGTCACAAAGGACTATACATACTCCTTGAACATGGAATGCTTTTTGGTGTAAGATAGTGGAACAGAGTGTCCAGTAAAAGAGTATGACTAGCTGCCTCAAACAGAAGACTCCAGATTACAGCATTTTGCTGCAGATCTTACTTCTTTTTCTTCAGTCTCCCTCTCAAGCAATCCCTGCAATGCAGAAAATAATATAATGATAATAGAAAAAGAAGACAGTTCACAAGTGGATAGAAGCAAGGAAATAGCTCTATGGAACACTAAAGAATTGTTGAAAGAGAAACCACTTTAAGTTCCCCTGTAGATAGAGCTGCATGGCACGGAAAGCTTATTTGCTCCATATGTTATCATCAAATACTGCCAACTGTCAACATGAAAATGAAAGAATTACTGTCAGCCATAATTTATTACAGTCCATAGACCCCAAATTTACATATGCAGTCAAGAGATACAAGTCTGCAACACTCCCCACAATTACAGTGAATTACGATGTAATGATGTGAGGAAATGGGCAGTGACAAGTATTGGCTCCCATGTCAGTGTTGCAGTGAATCCACTCCAGCTTTTACATTTAAGGCGCTATCCAAGATGATGAGGGATGGTTTTCAGAACCTTGGATAGCTCCTTTAAAGTTAAACTAGATCCAGAGTGGATTCACTGCCTCCACTGACATAGGAGCCACCAGACATGACTAGGAATGAAAGCCTGTGAGAAAATGTAGAACAGATGCTTCAGACAATTGACAAAGATGGAGACAAGAGTTCGTACTCCAGTAAAAATGGAACAGAAAGGCCAAATGAATGATTTCAGCCTCCATTATAAAACCATGCGACAAGCAGAACGAGAGACAAAGAGGACGAACATTTCAGTTTCACAATGCAGCTAAAAATCAAGTTTTAATTTTAAAAACACCTGTCAGTGCAGAACAAATGTTCCATATGAAAACAACGCGTTCTTCACTAGAACACAGAATCAAGGAGAAACCATAGACACCTATGTAAAACTCTGCCATGGGAAAAACTACCATTAGGCAGATTTGAGGAGCCATAAAAGGGCAGAAAATTGCTGGTTGTTTAATTCAACCTGGTTATCTTTTATTGCCAGCAAGGAAGATAAAAGCTTCTGGGATTTTCTGCTCAAGTACCAAAATAACTTGATCTTTTTGAGGCCCTCTGTAACTTGACCTTGGGGCAGAATAGATGATATTTACTTTTCTGGCTCAGGTGACTGAATGTCTTGGACAACCACAAGTTAACATCTGCACTGTCTGTGGCACAAGGTGAAATGCCCAGTTTAAGGGCTTGCTACATTAAATACCTAACATACAGTTTAGCCTTCCTGTCTTTCTTAAGTCAAAGCAAAGCAGACAAAGCAGTCTGGGTCAACCTAAACTTTTAGGTTCCAGTTAACGCTGAAGCTATTTTTTTCCCTTTAAAGCACACCACCACCTCACTGCCGCTCTAAATAAATGTTTAAAAGGTCCAACGGAGTTTAGGGAACTGACTTCAAGGCCTTTTAATAGCGTGCTCTTCTATTGATTTTTATCTTTTGCCCTTTCAATAGATTTGTTTTAAATGGTTTTAATCTTCGAGACAGTTTAATCTTATTTTAATGGTAACTTCATCCATGTTTTTGTTTATGTTTCAGAACGTGTTTTTAATCTGATTTTTTTTTTATTTCAATTTTAATTTTGTTTTTCTAGTTTTTCATAGCCACCAGAGTCCCAGCTTTGAGGGAATGGATTTCCCTTGAAGATCTCAGAGTGAAGTGGATATACATGAATCAATAACTGGAGTAGTATTAGCTATAACAGTGGTAATAATTGGTGCCAACAAAGGTACTTTTAAGCCCCCATTTGTGGGGGCAGGATTTAAAGTGAGAAACCAGGTGAGGAGGAAGGCTTAAGACTTCTCTATATATGTGTAGTAGTCTTCATTTGTACTGGCCCCTCATGGACTTTCTTTGAAGGAAAAAAGGAAGGAATTTGAACCCTATTAAACATAACACGTAACAGCCTTTCCATTGCTAAGGAAACCAAACGTTGCAGTTTAGAACCACTGCAGCATTCAGTGGATATATGCAGGGCAGAGAAGGAGTTGCAATGCCATTGAGAAGACTGGGGATAGTTGTTTCATTCTGTACAACCTGCACATGTGAACAGGATTCTGGGCAAGATGAGAGCTCCCATGTGCGTACTAGATCCTTGCCCTTCCTGGTTCATTAAAAAGGCCTGAGAAGGGACTGGCCAATAGAGTAAAGAAAATGCTCAGTGCCTGCTACAGCAAGACATTATTGCAATATGCTTAAAGAGGCAATTGTAAGACCATAGTTGAAAAAGCACTTACTGAATCCTACTGTACTGGATAATCACTGGCCAGTTTCCAATATTCCTTTTCTGGGCAAGGTACTGGAGCATATGCTGTCATCTCATTTTTAGAACTCCCTGCCTAAGATGGATTCTCCAGTTCCATTTTAATCAGGTGTCAGGCTTAGTTATGGAATGAGGGTCACCTTGTTACAGGACCTTGTCTGGGTGAGGGTGTGTTCCTATTGATGCCACTGGATCTCTCAGAAGCTTTTGAAACCATCTGTTGTGTTGCTTTTTGTGTTGCTTTGTTGGAGTGAGACTTGGAACACCATTTTACAGTGACTCTGTTCCTTTCTGCAGGGATACACTCAGAAGATGCTGCTAAATGACCCAAATCTCATCCTTTGGCCATTGGAGATTCAGCTATGTCTCCTATACTATGTAACATATACACAAAGCTCGTGAGAGTGGTTGTTTGGAGTTTGGAATCTAGTGTCAACAGTATGCTGATTTACAGCCAGATCTTTCTCCCCTAATTCTAAAGAACCTGTTTCAGTTCTAAATGAGTGCCTTTCATCTGTAATAGACTAGAAGAAGACAAACCATTCAAAGCTGGATCCAGACAAGGCAGAGGTACTATGGGCAGGGTGACCAAATGTCCTCCTTTTAGTCTTCTGTCAAGGAGGAATTCCAAATGTCCTCCATTTTGAGCATGAATAAGAAGCATGAATTTACATTTATATTAGTATTTTTAGCTTTTATTTTGCAATGTCCTCCATTTTTTTTTAGAATATCCTCTGTTTGCAATGTCTTGTCCTCCTTTGTGGTTAGGATATCTGGTCACCCTGACTATCAGATCAGGGAGTAAAGATTTGGTCCATGCTGGATGGAGTACACTTATCCAGAAGACACAGGTGTGCAGCTTGGGTGTACTCATGGGATCCTTTCCTGCTCCTCGAATCTGTGGTTTATGCAATGGCTAAGAATGCATTTGCACATTTAAGACCCACATGTTCTTAGAATTGCCTAATCTGGCTACAATGAAACATCACTTAGTTACATCCTCTTGGATTACATTAATGAAATCCATGTGAGACCTCCATTGAAGAACATTCAGAACCTTCAACTGGTCCATAAAACTGCAGCCAAAATGTTGGCTGGTAACAAGAAACCCAAGACTCCCTCGTTACAACAGTGCCACTGTTTTTGCTATGTGTCTGGGCACAATTAAACGTGCTAGTTATGACTCTAAAGCCCTGTGTGGTTCTCTGAAAGACCATATTTTCCCACAGAAGCCTTTCTGGGCTCTGAAACCTACAAGGGAGGTCTCTCTATCTCACAACTTAAACACACATAGGAACATGGACGGGGGCCTTTTTGGTGGCTGTTCCTAGAAAGATTACACTGGCCCCAACCATAGCAACTTTCCATCAAAAGGCAAAATTATTTTTATTTCAACAGGACTTTGGTAATTGAGTGGAAAGAGCTTTTATTGTTCTAGCTTTTTAATGAATAAACATGATTTGAATTCTATTGATTGTTCATTTCTATTTTAACTTTTTGTGTTTTTGCTGATGTGAGTTGTTATCTATATTAGTTTTCATTTCTGTAAGCCTATTTAACTCCCAGAGTTGGTGAAAATATAGAAAATAAATAAATAAGCATAAAAAACTGAAAGACAACTTCACAACAGAGAAACTTCTGTTATCAACCATAATGCTCCCCTCTCCTAAAAGGAATTGTGCAGAAGTAAGAAATATGAAGAAGTAATAAAAAGGTATTCTGAAGAGGTAACAGAGGATATTCCAATTGAACTGCTGCAATTTACATTGACAGAGTCAACTCTGGTGCTAACCAACATATGTCAACAGATATGGAAAACAAAACAATGGCCAAAAGATTGGAAGCGAACAATATACATCCCCATCCACAAAAAGGAAGACACAAGAGACTGCAGCAACTATAGGACCATAGCACTGATCTCCCATGCAAACAAAATCATGCTCAAAATTCTGTATGAGATAGAAGATTTTTAGAGTTTCATATTTAGTATGCATATATATGTAGTTTGTAGAAATTAAATAAAAGGTACATGCATTGGAATGAATCTGAGAGGCCCAGGAATGCAGGCAAAAGAGCAAGATTTAAGACATAAGAGTTCAGAGTGACCCAAGGCTCTGACCTCGAGGATCTGGAAATTGTTGTTAGTTAAAGTCAGCAGAGAGACATGAATCCTGGAGAAGAGATATCTCCGCAAGGACTAGAAGGGGGGCAAAGACAGATAGGGCTAATGGAATGTGGCTAAAATGTACCTTTAATGTATTCATGCATCTGTACCCTGATTGTACGAAAATCCTATATGTTTAACTTTTACCATATCCAATGGGATATGCCAGCTAGAGTTCTTTGTTTCTATCCTATATAAAGCAGCCATTTTTCCTTGTTCGGGGCTCTGGGATCTTTGTTGGAGTGTGAATTCCTCCCAGAGTGACAGCTGTCTAAAATAAACAATCTGTGTTTTACAAATTCATCTTGGTCCCCTCCTTTCTGATTCTGTCAGACCGGGTTTGCTGTGAGTCAAGTGGAAGTGTTTTATCAGTTTTCCACAACATATAACATAGACTCCAGTCATACAGGGAGAGAGAAATCCCAGATGTTCAAGCAGAATTCGGGAAAGGAAGAGGCACTAGGGACAACACTGCAAACATAAGATGGCTAATGGAGCAAACCAGGGAATTAAAAAAAAAACAGCATGTGCTTTATAGAGTAGCAAAGCCTTTATACAGTAGATCATGAAAGGCTATGGAATGTCCTTAAAGACATGGGAGTGCCAACACATCTGATAGTCCTGATGAGGAATCTGTACTCAGGACAAGAGGCTACTGTCAAAACAGAACACGGAAAAACAGAATGCTGTTGGAATTTTATGTAGAATGGTCAACTCTTTTACTGAAAGACATTCCATGCAATGAAGAGAGTTGTCAGATACTTAAAAGGAACTGCAAATTACAACTGATGCTGCCAGCCTGTGGCCAACCACAACTGATCACCTACATGGTTGCAGACTGAGCTGCAAACCCAGGAGACAGAAAATCATTTAGTGGAAACCTGATCTTCTATGGTGGAGGAGCTGTAAGGTGAACAAGTAAGAAACAATCCACAATTGTACATTCTTCCACTGTTGCTGAGTGTGTTTCAGCAAAGGCTGCATGTGATTAAATAAAATGGCTGCACAACTTACTTCTGGACTTTGGGATAACAGAGCCCAAACCAACTATTTTGATGCAAGATAATCAAAGCTGTGTCAAGATTTCTGAAAGTGAAAAACCACTCAAGAAAAATAATGACATTGCTTCCCATAAGGTGTAAGAGATGTGTCAAAATGGACTTGTCCAGTTAGAATACTGCAACACTGCTAAACCTAATCCTATGATGGGTCTTAAGTACCCTAGAACCAGCATCACAGAGCCATTTTTAAAAAGCTCTACCAGGCTTCACAACTCTACAGGCAAATGTCAAGTACCCTGTGAGTTTCTGGAACTCCTGGAATGTAGCTTTCTTATGCCACATAAATTCTGACACCACTTCCTTTAAAAATTTAAGCTTCTCAAGAGGGAACCTGCAAAGCTGCCTGATGATAATCTTGATGCTCAAAAAAACTAAACAGGTAGTACCATCTTTTCCCAAGATAGGGTTACATTCATTTCTACTGTTAGTTAAAACTCACTTATGAACAAGGCATGCTGCCTGTATCAGATTGGCCAAGGTAGTGAACCACCCCTTTCAGCCCAGACCTAACTTTAAGGGCCCACTCAGGAAAAGTGCTGAACTTTCCAAATGCAGTACACCGAACAAGCTGTAGAAAGGACCATGTAGAAAAATCCATTAAAAGAAAAGAAACCAAGCTTTATGAAGAAAAACTGTGTGTGTTTAGCTTAGAGAACAGATGACTGAGGGGTGACATGATAGCCATATTTAACTACCTAAAGTGATGTCATGTAGATCATGGAGCAAGCTTGTTTTCTGTAGCTCCAAACAATACGACACAAAGCAACTGATTTCAATAACAAGAAATGGGATTTCACCTGCAACTTAGAAAGAACTTTTTAACTGTAAGAACTGGCTGACAGTGGAATAAACTGCCTCAGAGCAATGTGGAACCTGTTTCTTTGAAGGTCTTTTAAACGGAGGTTGAATAGCCATCTTTTGGGAATGCTTTAGTTGTATGTTCCTACATGGTTCAGGGCTGGGCTAGATCACTCTTGTGGTCCCTTCCAACTGTATGATTCTTATGCAAAGATGTACACTGTTTAGCTAGTGAGCTGTGCTGATCTATGAAGGGGTAGCCATTTTTTCTTGAGGAACATGTTCTGGGAGGTAGCGCAGTAAAATATAAATGCACTTCATATACCTCTGAACGTCTGACTATTATAAGTCCCTGTGTATCTAATGGGTGGTAGGGTGGTGGAGTACAATTAAATGAGTCAGTAGTCTTCCATTCAGTTATAAGGACATTTGAGAAACAGCTTTTAGCACCCTTAACTTTTGGGAGGGATATGACATCTTCCCTTATTCTTTTCGCAACCTGGTTTCTATTTTTGTGCAAAAGCTGGGACCGAAAGTAGTGACAGGAGAGTCAGCAGTGCTTGCACATACATATGCTGGTACAACTCAGATAGATTTATAGAGTAGGGGAAGGCTAAACCAACATTTCTCGGCAGAAACAAAAGCTCATTATCCCACAAGGAATATAGTAGGTGCCTTAGCCAGAGGTCATATGAATTGCATAGAGGAAATAATTGTAGGGGGAGGAAAGTTTCTGCATTTTAATAAGCTTTGCATAATACTGTGACAAGAATGACAGTGAGCAAAATATACTGCACATAGATCAAGCAACCCACAGACACGCATGCAGCATACTGAACAGAACAAGGGTGTTTCAGAAAGCACAAAAGCTGCTGATCAAAGCCTAACATCTTCCCATCACAAATGATACCATTCCTCTGCTAAAAGCCCTTTAACACAACATAACAGGAAACCAGCACTTTGAACCACCCACCCCCCAGAAACCCGCTGACTTTGAACAAGACAGACAAAAAGGCTTCACATATTGAAACAATTAGGATTGCCAAGTAAATTTTCCTTCCTGCTTACATTACCTTTTGTGCCACCAATCCGCGGAGAATCTAGGAACAAATGAAGGAAGGTCATAGGAAAAGGCTTCCACAGAGACCCAAATCCCGAAATCAACTTGAACAGACAGACAGTGACAGTAATTAAAATGTGCAAATATCACATTTGGAGCATGATTCTGACAGTGACTGTGTGTCACTTTAGCATGCTTTGCCAACTTCTAGTGGACTTTTTTGTTCTATCAGAATAAATCACATTTCAATTGCAATCAGTGGGCCTGAGCATAGAACTGATAGATTTGCAGACTGCTAAGTGAAGAAGTTGTCAATAAAGTCTCGGTTCCCCCAAACATCAGGTGATGTGATAAACCTGTTCTACATCATGTGAGACTGTGAGGGGGAAAGGTCAAACCCGGCTGCATCCTTTGAAGGACATTCATGAGAGATTCTGCACAGGCAACAAATAACTATTTCTTCACACAGTCCAGAGTGAAGCTATGGAATTCTCAGCCAACAATTGGCAATACTATATATGGCATTAAAACTAGGGTAGACACATTCATTTAGGGCAATCAATGGCTACTAGACCTATTGGATATATAATATTGTCAGCTTAATAGACAGTGTGGCTCTGAACAGCAGTTGCAAGGAAATAAGAGTGCAGAAGAAGGTTGTGACCTTCATATTTACTATTGGATTTCCTAAGGACACCTGGTTTGCCTTGGAGGGGGGGCTCCTCAAAGGGCTAAAATGCACACTGTTGGTATTTACTCTCCAACTGTCCCAATTTGGCAGGGACAAACCTAAGGAATCATTTTATCATCCTACTTTTTCAGCAACTTTTAAAATGCCCCAGTTTCTCTTTCCTCCTTCCACTTCCCTCTTATGTCCACAGCTTACTTCAGTTGCTGCAAACTGAGGGGCTGTACAAACAGCCTGACAGAGGCGGCTCTGGAAGTGCTGGGTTGGAGACATGGCAACCGGACACCACACCCCCAACCTGGTGGAAAAAAGAGCCGTGAAATGCGGCTCCTATTTCCGCTGCTACAGGGGTGCCATAAGCACCCTGGCGCGGAGCTATGATGCCCCTTGTGCACAGTGCCATTTGGATGGGTGTGTGCCAAGATGGTGCCCAGAGCACACGGTAATGTTTGAGAGTGTGTGACTGCTCCGCCCTACTGCAACCCTAGTTCGCGGTCAGGCTGGCACAAAGTGCCCGTTTGTACTACAACTATGTTCAAAGTGCAAAAGTAGTACATACTCAATTAACTTGAGGGGGGGCTCAGGCAAAAACAAACTACTGCAGCCTCTTCTAGCTTGTGTGTTCTTCCCAGTTAATAACTTTGCTACCATGACCCTACACTGATGTTACGTGGCCACAAATGTCCTGGTTTTCATCTGTGAAATGTTGGAGGGTTCATGGTGTCAGATTGCTAGTGTGATCGTAAGATTCAGCTGCCAATACAGCCAGTTTCCGTACCTGGAATGGAGGCACCATCTTTGCCTTTGCTTTTTACCCCAGGCTGCAAAATGTCTTGGGCCACTCCTGCCTCCAGGATAAGTTGGCCTGAGATAAAGTGATTTGCAAGGGCTATGCAGTAAGTTTCACAACTGAGAAAAACAATCTTGAAGCAAATGGATTTGTTATTTGCTCACAAACTGGAATGCTTTGCTTTACCAGGCCGCAAAGTATCCTAAGGCAAAAAATACATTGGCAAATAGCATAAAATTCACAATTACTACCAAGGTAAAAAGAGAACAAAGTGCTGCATTATTATAATAGATTTTCATATCCTTACCTCAGTGGGATTTTTTTTGCTGAGGTAAGCACTTTTGAAATATTCAGACAGACTAAGCTTGTTTACTTGTGTTCTGGGTCAGCTCCTCAGATGTTGTAAACTGGTACAACTCCATTAAAAACAATTGTTATTGCACCTGTAAAAGGAGGAAATTTTGCTCAGTGTCTACTTTCATTGTACTATTTGTAGATTCTCTCAATTTGGTTCATATTGTGCATTCAGAACATGATGGACAACCAGTCCTCCAAATTAGCATATTTCCCATTGCCAAAAGAGGTTGAAGATCATCCAGGCACCTGAATTGTAGATTCCAGTCAGCAATTCTCTTTCCAGCAAAGGAGCCATTCTTGTTATTATGCAAATATCATCCTTCACCAGAAGGCAAGTTCTTGCCTCTTAATATTTAAATTTAATCTCTTCATCACTGATCTCTAAACAACATTCTGTCTTTGAAATTTTCTTAAGAACTATAAACTATAAAGTTGGACTATAAAGAATGCTTGGTTTTTCTTTTCTAATTGAGTTAAATTAGAGCCTGATTATTTCACTGTTCCAGAGCAAAGTGTCCCACTTCCAGTACAAAATAGAAGTGGAAACTCAAAAGTGTTAGAATTACAGTGTCAACTGAATCCAAATCCTGTCCTTAGAGGAAATACCAAAACAGCGTAAGCGGAGAGGGAAGCAAGCTGAGCTATTATTATCAGAGCTTTGATTCTGTTTTCACCAGAGAGAAAGAGAGCCTGTAAAACTGGGAAACATCTAGATAGCATTATGTACCGGTAGGATGCAAATCTGTGTAAATCTATGTAAAAGAAATAGGCAAAAGTTGTGTGTTTGTGTGTGTGTGTGTGTGTGTATCAGCTGACCTGACCACAGAAACTGGCAAAGGTACAGGTATATATGAAAGCCAGTGTGGTTGTGGTTTTGGTGTTAGACTGTGATTCTGGAGAACAAGCTTCCAATCCTTGCTCAGCCATGAAGTTCACTGGATGACCCTGGGCAAATCACACATTTTCTCAACCCCAGATGATGGCAAATAGCAAACCCCTTTAGAAGAAACTTGCCAAGAAACCCCCATGATAGGTTTGCTCTAGGGTCACCATAAATCAGAAATTACGGTACTTGAAGGCAAACAACAACGAACTAGAGTGTGTGTGTGTGTGTGTGTGTGTGTGTGTGTGTGTATGTAAATTGACATGACCACAGCTTTGACAACTCTAAGGACAGAAATGCAGAAAAGTGGGGGCTAAAGCAAAGGCAAAGATGCATGTTGCCCCCAACAACGGAGAGCATTTGGGCTTTTGTCAGGCTAGACAGACTAGATAAAAACTAGGCTATATATGAATCTTGCGGTTCCAACAGCTGTTCATGAATGTGGTAGAAGAGCAATCTCTTCAGTATGGACAAGTGAGGTGCCCATGGAGTCAGTGGAAGAAAAAAATTGTTTTCAGAGTATGTCAACTAGGGCATAAGAAGCCCAAGTCACCTGGAATCTTTGAAGTGACCAAATGGCACCCAGTTCTGAAAGGGGTCTGTAAGAAGAAAGCCAATCATGTTAAGCATGAGTGTCTCCTCCATAAAGGATTTCACTGAAGGAAATCTGTTGTAATATAAATCTTTTCTAAGGGCCAGAACAGACCAGCAGCTTCAGCCAGCTTCAAGCCGGTTTGGGGGTGTGGTATTTACACGTGGCACACCCCAAGTTGCTTGGAAGTCGCACCAACAATTACATGCCAGGAGGCTTCGGGGCAACACAAGGGTGTGGCATTTAGATGCTACACACCCTCAATCTGGATGGAAGCCAGCTGAAGCAGCAATGGAGTCGCTTCAATCTATCTCCAAATAAGAGTGCCTTTCTGTCGCTCATAGTTGGTTCTGATTCTGTCTGGATTGGGGCCACAGAGTGTAATTGCCACAGCCCCAATCCAGCTTTGTCAGGGCAGCTTAAAGCCATCCCTTTGGGGCCATTTGTTTCGCCCCTCAATGTCCCAACATGGTACAGTGGTGCCTCGGGTTACGAAATTAATTCGTTCCCCGGCCGCTTTCGTAACCCGAAAAGCCTTCGTAAGCCGAATTGCCATAGGCGCTAATGGGGAAAAGCCGCGATTCCGTGCGAAAAAGCCGAAAAAAGCACCAAAAGTTTTTTCGTAACCCGAAAAAACATTCGTAACCCGAAACAATAATTCCCTATGGGATTTTTTCGTATCCCGAAAATTTCGTAACCTGGGTATTTCGTATCCCGAGGTACCACTGTATAGTGGTTTGAGTGTTGGGTCAAGACTCTGGTAGACCAGGATTCAAATCTCCACTCAACTATCGAAATGCACCAAAAGACCTTAGGGAAGTCATATTCTGACAAATTCTTCATAAAATGAAGAACATTAGGTATAAATAATCAGTTACACTGAAAAATGAAACCACCAAATTTATACTTGAAATAATATAGGAACATCTATGTGCCCCAGCCATGTGACTGTTTGCACACACACCACAGCAGTGTGGAAAGGCACCATGGGGGGAAAAACAGAACATTTTTTGTACAATAGCGTCCTGAATCCCATCACCGATATGGGAAATCAGATTCACTACTTCTGCCAGTGCATAAAAGGGACCAGGTGACATTCAGTGTTGGCCTCGTAATGCAGTGCCATTGTTTTTTATGGCTATGTTGTTGTCAGACTGAGACATTAATTAAGGCTGCAATCCTATACAGACTTACCTGGGAGCACTTAATTTTAGTGGCTTACTTAAGAGTATTCATGTCTAGAATTGCAGTGCTGAGATAAGCACAAAATAATGCCTGATTTCATTGGCAGACAAAAAGAAATGGGATTGCAATAGAGATTCAGGAATGTTCTCTGAGTCCCATCAAGTGTAGCTACTTAAGGGTGAAAAACTATTTCAGGAACAAAAACACATATGAGGTGCAGAGTTAATTACGGTTAGCCATCTTCACTAGAGATGGATTAATTTGCCAGTTACGGTTTTTCCCACATTCAGAGTTGAGGAATCTCAAGTTCATTGCATCCTGTTCATGAAGAAAATTGTGATTTTAGGCAGATTGATTTTGTTGTTGTTGTTGTTGTTTTTAATAAGCCAGACCAAATCCTCACCCATATACACTGGGGCTAAACAATTGGTACAGCCAATACAGAGAGGACAGTGTTGCACCTACCTGCGATGTAACTGAAAAAGACAAGAGATCTGTCAGAATAAAAAAAGAAAAAGGTGACAACCCTTATTCAACAGCACTTGATGAAATACACAGCAATTCACAGCTAGGTTTTTAAAAGGTAAGCATTCAAATCTCTCTCCCCCCAAATGGACAAATATGCCCTTTGACTCATTTCCATTTTTTAGAAAATTTCAAGACATTGTTTCCATACCTTTTAAGAAGAAATGTACAGATATGAGAACATTCCTAGCCTAAAATATCCCTAAATGAAATTCTCACTCAACCCTAATTGTTAATCCCCCCTCAAGGAATTTCTTCCCACATGTCTGTAGGAGGCAGGTTGCCCTTTTTGCATATTACACATTTCCCTGATTACCACGGTGTTTGCAAAGACCTTACTACAGGTATGTAATCATTCATTGATCAATACACATAAATGTGTAAGATGCTCATTAGAAAGGGAGAAAGCACCCTAGCAAATGATAAAGAAAATAAATGTTCAAGTCGTTTTTGACTTTATGTATTCTCTTATCCCAGGAAAGCATAATGGCTACACATGTTTGTCACATATCAAAGTTCTCATTTGGCTTCTTTTGCCCTTCTTCCACCAATGTACTCATTTTATATCTCCAGAATAGGTTCTATTTTTTTAAAAGACCAAGATTTATTTATCACTACAATTGTGTCTATGCTCACCAATTGCCCAGATTCAGTTGCCAAAGCACTTTGTACAATATAGCCCCAGTGTCTTCTGAAGACTTCCCAAGATTCATGATGATCTTTAAACAATTAGCCATTCCCGAAAATGTCTTTAGAATATTCCACAGCCATAAAGAATATGTGATTCTAATTTGCTGTAATCCTCATCGTCTGTTGAGAAGAAAATGCCTCAAGGCCTCAGAAGTGGTCTTGGTGGTAAATACCATGGGCAGCATACAAAAGCTGTTCTGATGTAGGTTTAACCCTTGCAGACTGCAAGTTGGTCCTGCAGTTGCAGTAACTCTGTGTGTGCTATCTCAGACAAGGTTCTTTCAAAAAGTGTAATATGTAAATAGAATATTCATCCATTGTGATATGTTGTTATTGCAGTGGCAGCTGCTGCTGTTGTTGTTGTCATTGCTGCTATTAAACACTCGTCTGATAGATGTCTACAGATGTGTTTGTGTTTTAGAACACAGTAATAAAAGCACCCAGGACTAAGATGTCAAGACATATTATTTTTCTTTTCTTTTTCTTTTTTCTTTCTTTTTAAAATTCAGCACAAGTCTAGCTGCTGAGTATATGGTCCTGAACATCTGTTACTATTGGATAATGTCAATGGTTTAATGTTTCTTTGGGGATTATTGAAGTTTATCAAGTGTGCACAATTTGGTGAAGCTGGAAGTAACATTGCCATTTCTTTTCCATCCTTTCTTTTTAAAGTGAATCTGCTTCAAGACTGCCAGAAAAGATAATAGGACATTCTTTTAATTGTTTATAGCATTCATAACTTTCAGAACATTTAACATGTACAAAGCACATGCTATGTGCTAGATAAAAATGTACAATGATTTCAGTCGATTGACCGAAGATATAATAAAGATTGAGGCAGATGAGAGAAATAGGGAAGGAATGGAGAGTGGAATCATGACAATGCTAGGTGAGGAGAGGTAGTGTCGGAAAGAAACTATCAAAAAATATACAAAGCAATCAAACTCAAACGGCAAGAGAAAAGAGAAAGTATTTTAAAAGGTTTTTAAAAGACGAGAGAGAGAGAAAGCACTAAACTGATAGAAGATAAAAGAAAGTACCACAGGCATAGTGCAACGAGACAAAAAAGATGAAAGTGAGAAACAGTGTAGGAGTTTGTTTCCTTCCTCATTTACCAATAAAATACACAATGTTTGTTTACAAATGAACAAGAAATTATTCATTATAATAAAAGCAATTAAATCATAAATCATAATATCATCAGTTCATGAAGACATGGAAATTATGTAAAACCATGAAAAAAATTATGTATTAAGTAGCAGGCCTCAAAACTACTGCATGTCATTTAGGTCCAAATTATAACTTAGTTTACAAAAATTATGAGAGGAATTTCATTTATTATAAGATTTGCCTCTTCCTTTCATCCTTCTCATAGCTGTGCAAGCTTATTGGGAAATATGACAGACAGTAGTATTCCTCTCAAGCAGAATAATCAATGGGTAAGACAGAAGCTGAACAACAGTTTCTTACAGACACACACACACAGAGTATTCATCATAAAAATGATCTGAAGGAAAAGCGGTATATAAATAAAAAGTTTATTTATTATTATTATTATTAAGTATTAGTATTCTTTACAAATTGTATACAATTAGCTCTACAGTGGGCCCTTGGTATCCACCGAGGTTTGGTTCCAGGATCCCCTGCCCAGGAATACCAAAATTTGTGGATGCTCAAGTCCCATTGTATACAAAGGCATAGTAAAATGGTGTCCTTTGTATGGCAGTATCAAGCTTTGGATTTAAAAAAAATATATTTTCAAGCCATAGATGGTTGAATGTACAGAATATGTTGACATGGAGGGCCAACTGTATTAACATTTACTTCTCTATAATCAAACACATGGGATAAGGAAGGTTAAACCGGGAAGAGAAAATGGCTTCAAACTAGAGTGTTTCAGGAAAAGAGATGGTAAATCTAACATAAAATCACAATAAATTTACACTGTGTTTAAACTCCTGTTGCATATCATTTGTTTGTTATTAGTTGCCCTCAACTTCACCCCAACTTACAGTGATCCTGTAAATAGATAGTTTTTTCCTGATCCATGCAGTCAAATTCTTTGCATTAATCTAAAAAGCACATACTGATTTTTTTTCCCCTAAAATTCCCTGGTGAGCTCCATTGGACATCATATGTTTGCAATATGATCCCTAATGTCTCTTCCTTTTCTGAACCCCACCTGCATCTCTGGAATCTCTCTCTCCATGTGTGGCTGGAGTCTATGCTTTAGAATTTTGAGCATAATATTTCTTGCATGGGAGATAAATGCTATGGCTCTATAGTTGCTGCATAGCATGCAGACTAACAATTACTGAGTACAGTTAGCCCTCCATAGCCACACACACACACACACACACACACACACACACACACACACACAACTTTTTGATTGCTGCAGACCAAAAACACAGCCATTTCCTGGCCAGTGGACAGCAGGGAATGGCAGAGAAGTGACCCACTATTTTCCTATAGCTGGACACACAGTGGCATGCATCCTTCAGGACCTCAGGGTCTTCCAAAAGTCTCTAAGGATGATGCCATCATTATGCACACAGCTATTGGATAATATCTAGATACCTCTCTGCTGCTCCCCTTCTTGTCTCCCAGTCCAAGATCTTGGTCTATATATCACTTTTAGGTAAAATGGGGTTACATCATTACATGCCAGTTTAGGCCACAGTCCTATATCCAATTATATTCTATATCCTCCTGGTATAACCCCACTGGAGTATATTCAATGGATACTCTGATTGTTCATATGGATCCTATATCCACTTACTGGGAGTAATGCCCATTGAACCCAATAAGATTTCCATCTTCATGTACAGAACTGTGCTATTTTTAAGTAAGCCATAATTTCTCAACAGTCTTTTCTAATGAGTTATGGCTACCCCATGTGAATGAAACTGCATACAAAATTCTCACAAACTTCTGTCCTGTCCAATCTCATATATCTTAACTACTCTAAAGCAGAGGTGACAACAGGACAATCCATGGGCCTCTTGACACCCTCTCAATCGCCACTTTTGTAACCATATCCCCAAAGAGTCTAGAGACCTGAAAAGCCCCCATAAACTGTCCTCCAAAAGATTTCAAAATTCAGGCTGATGGAGGCATTTTTTTCTGAAAATGGTCCAAAAATTATTGAAACCATTCCCAGTTGCTCTCCTGATTAAAATGGAGTGAGATACTAAGTGCGCTGACTTCCCACCCCCCTAACCTTTCCCAGGCCTTTCATAAAAGTATGGTAGCAACCTGGGATTTTGAACTTAATAATTTTTTCCTCATTTTGATCTATTTCCTTATTACTTTTCTAATTCTAATTAACTAGAGGGAATTTTAAATGTCTCTTTATTGTCTTTCTAGATACAAAAGGTCTTCTAAAAACACAGAATGAGCATCCTTAGAATGTCTACAAAGAGCCCCTGAATATATATAGGCTGAAGACAGGGTTTAGCAACATGCTACACCCCTACCCACCCCACATTCTTTCTGCATGGATGTAACTTATGTAAATTGCTGAAAATGTTCACAAAGTTGGTAGTAGAATTTCTTAAAATTCTGTTCCTTCCATGGGTCATAATGAACTGTAATACCTAGAAACAGAGAAACAAAGAGATACTTGAGTTAGACATTC
Source organism: Sceloporus undulatus (assembly GCF_019175285.1). Lineage (NCBI taxonomy): Eukaryota > Metazoa > Chordata > Lepidosauria > Squamata > Phrynosomatidae > Sceloporus > Sceloporus undulatus. The sequence continues at coordinate 58,512,387 of NC_056527.1, read as the reverse complement.
AGGATGTCAACATGTTCATTCAAACTGTCTTCTCATCGTATTACATGTGTACATCTTGTAATGCTGTGTTCAGATTCTTTTATTCCTCAACAAGATCACAAAGGACAATAATGATCTTCATGACTCAGTTTTCATTATATATTATGCCAAGCTCACAAACTTGCTACTACATGAATATTATCACATAAAATAGCAGGGTTTTTTATTATTATTATTATCTTTGAAGTATTGGGAATAATATTCAAGTCATGCTAAAGCCATGTCTTATTATCAATGCAGTTTGAGTCTCCCTTATCCAAAATGGTTGGGACCAGAAGTGGTTTGGATTTTAGAGTTTTTTGGATTTTGGAATATTTGCATACACATAGGTCATACACATCTTGGCGATGGGACCTAAGTCTAAACATGAAATTCATTTATGTTTTGTGTGCACCTTATACACATAGCCTGAAATTTATTTTTCATAATTTTGTACATGAAATAAGATTTGTGTACATTAAATCATTAGAAGCAAAGGTGCCACTATGACAGCCACCCATGTGAAAAAAAGTGGATTATTTACACCCCACTCTTAACCACAATGTTCCCAGACTGGCTTAGTTTGACAGTTCCCTGCCCTCGGGCTTACAATCCAAAAGGGCACAACGACAAGGAACAGAGGATGGTGAGAGTGAAGATTAAGTTTAGCAGTTCCTGGCTTTTCTCCTTCCCTCTCAATCAACTTTATGACACAGGGGAAAATTGGTAGTTTAAACGGTGATTATCTCATGAAAATCTGACAATTGAGATGGAAACATGGTTAACATTTTCACACACAGCGCAATAAAAGAGCCATTATCCTGGGAATAACCAGGCAATAAATAGCAACAAATCATTCACAGGATTTTCCCATGAATAATTTGTTGCTGTTAATTCCTGGTTATTCACAGGATAATAGCACTTTAATCATTTTTCATTGTGACATCGTGTGAAAACCTTTATCGCTATTGTGTGATTTTCACAGGATATTCCCAAAACAATGGCACTTTAATCGTGAAGTCATGTGAAAATCTTAATCACGAATCATGATTTTCACAGGATAGTCACCATTTACATTTCCAATTGTCTCCATGTGATAAAGTCCAGGGTCAGATGGAATATGGAGGGAACGACTCTGAGTAGCTGCTGGGGCTCAAGCATGATAGAGCTATACTTGGTTACTTTTCTTCTCCCTCAATGACAATTGGAATGAAGGGAGAAGCTGTGCCTGGCTGCCCTTCTCTTCCTCAGAAACTGAGGAAGAAGAAGAGGGAGGATAACAGAGGGAGGAGGAAGAAGTCATGTTCTTTCGGGAAGATCTAGTCCTCCTTTCTTAGAGTTTATACTATTGTATCATTTGGGAAACTCAGTATCTTCATTCCCCATTCCCCTCCAACACACCATCTTTTGCTACAGCTGCAGAATTGCTGGTACAATTAATATAGGCACGTTTTCCAAAGTAAATAGACACACAGATAATCCCTTCATTGTCAACACCATTCTTTTTCTGTCCAAGCAATAGTTATTATTTTACTGTTTATTTGAGTCTTCGCTCATTAAGATAAGTATAAGTCTTCTATGACTGGAGCAAAACATATCCAAATTTTTCAGGGGAGGGGATAGTCTACAATTTTTCAGATTGTAGATTCATCAGTAATCAATACTGGCACATTTAAACAAGCAGATATTGTGTGCTAACAGGAATTGTGGACCGCAATGCTTGCTTTGCACTATCCAGCCTTCCCAGCATGTCTGCCCAGTCAGCCTCGGTGAGAATTGGCCCAACGTTTGGATACCACGAGGGGACCAGCAGGATGCCTGTGCAGGGAGAAGTAGGTCAACTAGGAGGGGCCTTCTGGTTAAGTCTTTTTTTTGTTCCCCTTCACATGATTCATACATACTTGGGGCTAGGTGGTGGTAACATTTTAGTTATGAACAGAAATACCTCTATAACACACATCTCATTTAATTTTATGTCTTGACAGTGACGCTCTGTTTTACAAAGGGTTTTTTTCATAGAATTCATAGAATCATAGAATCATAGAATTCGTAGAGTTGGAAAGAGACCCTCTAGGGCCATCCAGTCCAACCCCTGCCATGAGGAAATCCAAATCAAAGCATCCCTGACAGCTGCATCCCCGCCTTGTTTAAAGACCTCCAAGGAAGGGAGACTCTATCACCCTCCGAGGAGTGTGCATTCCACTGTCGACCAGCTTACTGTTCAGGAAGTTCCTCCTAATGTTTTTCAGATTGGCCTCTCTTTTTCCTTAGCTTGACATCCATTGCTTTCCGGGTTCCTGTTTTTTTTTGTTTCTGAGCAGCAGAAAACAAGCTTTGCTCCCTCTTCAACATGACATCCTTTCAAATATTCCTACAGGGCTATCCTATCACCTCTTAACCTTCTTTTCTTCCGGCTAAACATCCTAGTCCCTAATGTCGTTCCTCATAGGGCATTGGTTTTCCAGAACCCTTCACCATTTTTTTTTGTCGCCCTCCTTTGGACACGCTCCAGTTTTCTCAAATGTTTCTTTCTTTCTGAATTTGTGGTGCCCGGAACTGGCCACAATTATTCTAGGTTGGGGCCTGACCAGAGCAGAATTACAGTGGCCACTATTACTTTCTCTCTGATATAGACACTATACTTTCTATTGATGCAGCTAAAATAGCATTTGGCCTTTTGGAGCTGCCGCCATCACACTGTTTTCATCATGTTCAACTTGTAGTCTACTTGTTGTACTCCTAGATTTTTTTTTTTTTTTTTTTCCCCTTTTCACACGTAGTTTTTCATTCAGCCAGGTGTCAACCATCCTATATGTGCTTTTATTTTTTCCGCCCTAAGTGACAATACCTTACATTTCTCCGTGTTGAATTTCATTTTGGTAGCTTTGCCCAGCTTTCTAGTCTATCAGGTCATTTTGAATCTTGATCCCTTTTTTTTCTTTCCCTCCTTTTATATGCCACCATTTGTCTCTCTTCATTTTATATGCTTCCCCATTACTTCTGTCATCTCATCCAGGTCACTGATAAAGATGTGAATTAGCACTGGGCCAGGACAGAGCCCTGTGGGACCCCAATGGTCACTTACTCCCAGGATGAAAAGGAGCCATTGTTTGAGCACCCCTTGGGTTTCGGCCGGTCAACCAAATTACAGATCCATGTAACAGTTTCCTTTGTCTAGCCCACATTTTACAAGCTTGTTTGCAGAATGTCATGGGAACTTTGTCAAAGGCCTTACTGAAATCAAATATACAATCCACAGCTTCCCTTCATCTACCAAGCTGGTAATTTTATCAAAGAAAGAGATCAGGTTTTGGTCCTGACTTCGTTTCTCTGAAACCCATGTTGACTTTTTGTGATTATGGCATTGCTTCTAGATGTTCACGACTCTCTGTTTAATGATCCTGCCTCCAGAATCTTTCTCTATACTGATGTCGACTAACTGGACGATAATTGTTGGATCCCTCTTTTTCCCCCCTTTTTGAAGATGGGAACAACGTTTTGCCCTCCGCCAGTCTGCTGGATTCTCTCCTGTTTTGCAGGAGTTTTCAAGATTATTGCCAATGGCTCCGATATTACATTTGCCGTTCTTTTTATACCCTTGGATGGAGTTCTCTGGTCCCGGGAGACTTAAATTCATTTAGATCATTACAGGTGTTCCTCTACTATCTCTTTACCTTATTCTGTGTTGAAATTCCCCTATTCTGTCCTTGCTGCGCCTTTATCCTCAGGTTGAGCACCCTTTGCCTTTTCTGAGAGACGAGGCAAAGAAGGTGTTGAGTAATTCTGCCTTTTCTCACCTCCATCCAGCCTTCCTCTTTTCCTTCTCTCATCTTCTGTCTAGATGGAAGGGTGTTGTTGTTTTTGATTTTTACAGTATCAACACTGGGTGGATGATGAAGGCAGCTGAGAAACACTTTCAGTTTCAGGTTGCAAGAGTGTGTGTTCAATAAAAAACAATGCAACAAACAAAGCTTGAACTGGGAACAAACTGGGATTCTGCTCTTTGCCATGTGCTCTTGTCTATAACAGGAAGGTAACAGCATCTGCCTTCGAGACCCTCTATTAAGCGTGCCATGAACAACAAAATGAGAAAGAGGAACAAGCATATGAACTTTCCTCACTACTACCCCCAGCTTGGTTAAGAAAGTATGATCTATATAGTCTGACACCACAAAAGGAAATCATAAGCAAAGTAGACACTAGTGAACGGAAGGTCATCTCTAGATGATTTTGGATGAAACCTTGCAAGAAGTTTCTTATTGAAGGTTTCCCAGACTGGTTTTTCATTTCAATGTGTATTTGCTTAGTTTTTGAATTAAAAAAGTTTGCTAAGACTGTTTAATCAAGCTTCTTCTTTATAGTTCAGAAACTATCCTGTTCTTTTTATGTTATTCTGCCTCTGGTTCCAAACTTTCTGTAAAAAATTTGTTCCAGTAATTAATTAACTGAGCTATACTGTACAACACAGACATACCTCATTTAGTAGACACTGGTAAATATTTTAAATGTCCAGGTGTCGTTCAGCTTTCTATTTTTACAATGGACACTAATCAAACAAAAAATGGTTTCTCAGATCTCAGGGCTTCAATCCTGACTTTGGTTCTCAAGGTGAGGGAAAGGAATCTTAAGGAAAGTGTATATCCTTGAACAGGGTGTGTGTGTGTGTGTGTGTTGTGGTGCGCGCGCGCGCGCGCAGCGTGCGCTATATCCCCTCTTTTAAAATAGAAACTACATTTTCTAAGCAACATTTTCTGATTGATGTTGAACCATAGGATTGTGCTGGAGGACCTATTAATGCCTAGAGAGTGTCTCTCTAAAGTCTCTAGGCCTCCCATGCAACTTCCAGCAGACGTTAACCAAAGAGTCACATTGTAGGACCTAGAGATCCAAGAGAGAACATATTAATCAATCCATGGATATCAAATCGGTAGAAGTCAAAGCCACAAACGTAAAGGAATTATCTATTTAAAGTGATAATGATGGCTTGTACTATAGCGGCTTGAGTGTTGGACTAGGGTTCAAATCCCTACTGTCGCCATAGAACCCACGGGTGACCTTGGGCAATTCAACGCTCTCCCACCTTCCAGTGGAAGGCAATGGAAACTTCTCCGAATACATCTTGCCCAAGAAAACAAAGAAAACCTTATGAAAGAACATCGTAAGCTGGTGTTGACATGAAGGCAATAATAGCAAACAGAAAACTAAAGTGGAGAGCCCCGTGTTTAATAAAACAGAGAAGATTTTCATCCATTTAAAAAGCAAAAGAAAGGTTGCCAGTGTTCATGTTCAGACTGTCCAAAGAAGCAGATTTTATTTGATAAGGGACTATGAGCTTTCTATTGGCCAGAATACTCAATATAGTTCCAGTAGAATGATTCATTCCAAAAAATTTCAACAAATGTGGAAAATGAAGAACAGCAGTGAATATTGTCATATGGATTTGATTTTTCTCTTTGTTTTTCTCATAGAACTATCTGTTTGGCCCAAATGCAATACGTGAGGATTTTTGTTAATCACCGTGTTGTCCTTCTGTGCTGGTGATCTATTTCCTATTTATATTTTGCTTTGATGGTTCTTCTAAGAGACCTTTTTAGTGACTATGGGGATCTCCTTTTGCTGTTTTATGCATTTAACCAGCGCCAAACTACTTCTCTGTGTAGCAGCAAAGATCACAACTGCAATGCAGTTGCCAAAGCAAAAAAAAAAAAAAGTGAGAACAGCTGGCTGAGATGTATGGTCAAGGAACATGAAAGCACAAGGACAGGATGGAACTGAATGCTTAGCTTTAAATCTTTTAAGATTCCTTAAGTCTTGAAAATTATTATGGGGGAACATTGCCTTTATTTCCAACCATCTGAACTGTGGCCCACAAAACAAAAAATGGATCCTCCTTTTTCTCTGGCCATGTCATAATTCAATCCTTACTTTATGAATTTTTAAGGAAAATGCGGGAGTTTGGGAATAGGCAAGAAAATAGGCCTATTTAAAGAGATGCCAAGCACTCATCTGTTAGCATCCACAAAGTTTTGCTGGGTGTTTTTCCTCTTTTTCTCTGGGCATTACCCTTTTAGGTGAAGAATGATTGGCATGTTTTTTTAGGGAGTCTTCTGACACTATCCTTAAGGGTCCCCAATACACCAGAAGCCAGCCCTCTGCCTCTCAAAACTGTCGTGCTATCTGCAAATGTTTGCTTTTTGCCTAGTCTGTTATTACAATTAACATTGTTTTTTTAAATATTAAGCAGTTTTTTTGGGGTCCAGATATTTATTATTAGCCACACCATTGGAAAGTCGTCAGCCCCCGAATATCTGTTTGACTACCATATGCAATGCTGCTACAAATTGCTTGAAACAGAAGCACACTTTTGTGCTAATCAGATGCCTAGATAAGTTGGAAGTGCTTCCAAGCCCACCATTATTGTTATTTTTACTTCTCTTATCAGTATCCCAGCCAATGCAGACAACATATGTTTCAAAAACACACTTGCAGCAATAATCATGTTTTTTGAGATCACTTTTAACTGCCCTGCTCAGTGCTAGGGAATCCTGGGAATTGTCATTTTATTGTGGCACCAGAGTCTTCTGCAGAGACGGCTATATGTGTCTCACAGACACTTTTCCCAAAATTCCCTAGCCTTCAGCCAGAGCAGTTAAAGCAGTCTCAGACTGGATTATTTCTGCAATGTGTTTTAGACCATGGAAGGACAGAAAAGATTGGAGTGGTAGTGAGCAAAAGGCTTAGACCAGTGGCAATCAAGTTTTGGTCCTCCAATGTTCTAAAGGTCAGATCCCAGGATTCCCAGTGAACATGGCCAATGGCAAGGGACTATGGGAGCTGATGTCCAAAATGTCTCGATAGCACCAGATTCAACACTCTCCATCATTTCACAGATGAAAACAAGACAAGTGGCCAAGTAACATCAGAGTGTGGTCAAAAGGACAAAAGTTCTTAATGGGGAAGAACACACAAAACTACTGCTTTAATCAGAGATACCCTGGAAATTATGTACTGAGTTTAGCAGAATCTAATAAAAGAAGAAGAAGAAACAAATGAACCCAGAGATGGGCAAGGCTCTGTTTTCTCTCCCTCCTGCAGACTTATAACTGAGTAGAAACTATTTTCTCACTTTGAACTCAGTTGGCAGCAACTGAAGTTTAAGTAAGGATGGAGGAAAGTGGGAAGAGGAAAGAGAGGCTGGCACATATTAAAAACATATGTGAACGGGGGAAACCAGAGAACTGGGACTGTCTGCAAAACTGGGACAGTTGAAGCATGTGTAGACTAGGAAACGGTGTTCTAGATTTAGGATTAAAACCACAGTCCTAGACCATCTGGAGAACTGTTGCAGAAGGATCTGTTAACCACAGAAACAGCTCTTGACATGTTAATGTGGTATGTTAATTTTTATTTTGTTGTTTCTCTTCTGTGTTTTAAACACTTATATCATATGAATAACACAGTTGCTTGTATAATCATTGCAACATGTATAACACCCTGAGATATATATTTTGTCATGTGTGATATATTTGGACTTATGATGCTAGCTAACATATCAAGCATTTGGCGCCTTACACAGGGCAAAGGCCAAGCCAAAATGAGACAGGCAGAGAAATAATGTTTGGAGGGACAAAAGAAAAATAACCTGAACAAATAGAGGTTAAAAACAATACCACCTTTCAAAAAGCTGATTTAGGTCTGTGGGTCTGAATGAAGATACATCTGTGCGCCCACAATGAATCAATGAATATCCATGAAGTCCACAGAGACCGAGGGAGGGAGAGCAATCTGACCAGAAAGATGAAGATGCAAGATGGAGTCAGACAGAGAAGTGAATTCTGCAGAGGCTTTTCTCTGAAGATCCCAACCCCAAATCCACAACTCTCAGCACCTGCAAATACAGCACACTGAACAAAAGTGTGGCACCAATATAAGCACCCCAAACACATGGTATCAAAAGAATCTCACTGTCAAAGGAACCACAACATCCTGACTTTAACGTATGAGCTACCAAGATATGGACCTCAGAGATGCAGTAGAGAATAAATGAAGTGCCTTGGATGGTCTGAAATTTTAAAATCTCAGTTTGAATCATGGAATTGGAAGGAACCACAAGGGATAGCTAACTCAACTTCCTGCCATGCTGAAATACAAAACTAAAGTGCTCCCAAAAGATGGCCATCCAACCTCTGTTTAAAGAACTCCAAAGAAGGAGAGTCCACATCCCTCTGAAGCAGGCTATTGCCAGATCAGGACTTCAGTGCAAGTCCACCTTCGCTGTTCCTTAAGTAAATAGTGGAGTAATGAAGTCCCAAACTGTCATGGAAGTCCTTTGATATTTTAGCCTTCTCAGTGGGATGGCATCTGAGGCAATGAATTCTGGATGTCTTTCAGGACTAGTTGGTAGGTGCCACAGTAGGGGTCTAGCTTCGTACAGGATTTGGGGCCTGGACACTGACAGACCTTGACTTGACTGTTTTGCCTTCACTTTTCATATCCATCACAAACTACATGTACTTCTTTAATTATCTCCATTTTCTAGCACACCCAATCTCTCAAGTTTTTATTTCCCATTTTATAATTCTCCCCATGTTCTTTGCCCTTCAGACTCTAACATCTTCATCCATTCAGAAGTTTCTTGTTCTCATGAAGGATCCTACCTGTTACAGTGGGCCCTTCCCATCTGCGGGGGTTTGATTCTGGGTCTCCTTCCAGATGGGAAAAACTGCAGGAGCTCAAGCCCATAATAGGCAGGCACATGTGTATGCCTGGAGGTTTAGGGGTCTGTATATAGTTTTATTTTTATTGTTGTAATGTTTTAATGTTTCGGTATTTATAACTGTTTTAATATTCACTTTAATATTCACTAAAAATAAGCACTTTTATTTTTTAAATTGCATTTTATTCTTTTAATGAGTGATAGAAACTTTTAAGAGGGTATTAAAAACTCACCTCTTTCAAGCAGCCTTCCCTTCTGATTCAGTTTAGAGGATGCAGCCTCTTGCACATAATCTGTAGCTTTTAACTACAGTATATGTATCTGCCCTGGGTTTTTAACCAATGTGCTTGTATGTGTGTAATTTTGATTGTAATATTTTATTATTCTGTACTGTGACAGATGTCACACAACTTTTCCTAACTGTAAACCGCTTTGATCTGTAAGGAAAGGTGGTATATAAATAAAACTTTTATTATTATTATTATTATTTATTATTAATGCTATACTCATTTAATTCTGTTTTAATGCCCACTTTTGTATGTTTTTAATTGTATTGGTGTTTTTTTATTATTATTATTTGTAAGCTTCTTTGTGTCCCAATTGTGGAGGGGAGCGGGATGCAAATAAACATAATAATAATAATAATAATAATAATAATAATAATAATAATAATAAATAATGAAGAGGAGGAGGAGGCGGAGGAAGAAGAAGAAGAAATACCTTTGCGTTTCTTTCTTTCTTTGTGGCAATTTTTTTCCTTATGCTGCTTAGTGAAATGCCATATAAATCTGATTGATGGTAATATTGAGGCTAGGGAATGAATGAATGAATGAAATGAAATGAATCTGTTTGTTTGTTGTTGTTATACAGTGGGCCCTTGGTATCTACTGGAATTTGGTTCGAGGATCCCCCATGGATACCAAAATCCGTGCACACTTTAATACAATGCTGTAGTAAAATGGTGTCTCTTAGATAAAATTGCATAATTGAGGTTTGCTTTTTGGAAGGCTGTGGAGGGCTGAATCCGTGGATAAGGAATCTGTAGATAAGGAGGGCTGACTGTAATTATTTTTGCATTATTTACTTACTACCACACACTTACAATAAAAGGTCTTCTTCTACAAAGATGAGAAAGATAACCACCTAGAAAAATTTGCAGAGAGGGATATGAGAGTATGCTGTAGCAAAACCACGCTATACTTCAGTGAGTTTCTTCACCAGTGCAGACTCTCCCCCCTTAAAAAATTCAATGCTTTCAAGAAGCATGTAACTCCCACAACAGAGTTTGACCCATCTTCGTGATTATCTTCTGTGGATTGCTGGTATAAAATGTGAAGAAATGACATAAAGCTCACAAATCTTGATGAAATTATTTCATCTTCTATCAAACTGTCCCAAATGTTTTGGATAAACAAGGGCCTCATTCCCACTACAAAATAAATAATTTTTTGAGTTGAATTGATGGAGCAATTTAGCGCCGAATAGACATTCACACTATTCAAGCCATGATCAAACCTACCCATTTCAATTTAATCCACTTTGCATTCACATTCAGCAAAGGATCGATTTAACATGGAGTCGCCTCGCAGGGATGACAGAGGTACCAAATCAAATAGACAGCACATTCACACTTGCTCTGAATCGATTCATTTTAAAAGAAGTGGGGAATCCACAGATTCAGAAGAACTGGTTTAAATGGGTTTGGCGCTGTGACTCCCTCTGCAAACCACACCAGAAATTTGGTGCAAGTGTGAACAAGGGCCATTTAAACAAGTTCAGATCAGTTTGAAAACTGGCTTATTATGTAGTGGAAATGAGGCCAGGGTCTTCCAGTCTTGTCTCAAACTTTTCCTTTTGGCAAAGTCAACTCACAACTTTGTTTAGGATTGTGGAATTAGTCCAATCCTTAAGTTCCTTTAGTATTCATCTTCAAGATACATTTCACAGGCAATGCTACCAAAATGAAAAGAATACCTCATGTCTAGCTTGTTAATTATAAAGGATTTACTCACCTTGTTGCTGCACACACAAATTAAACTCCCAGTCATACTCCTTTGCTAAAAAAAATCAGTCTTGGATGCTTTTCCAGATCTGAGGAGTGACGCACAATCATTTATTTAAAATACAGTAGGAGGTACATTGGTTTTTTTAAAATCTGTTTGTGTTTAACTCCAGCATGGTGTGTATTAGTTTTAAAAAAATTAACCTCAGCTGTCACCATTATCACAGCTGTCTGTATTGTTTGTAGCAATTTGTACAAATACCTTTAGATCAGTATACGTTCAGTGGTCTTTCTATTTGATGGCATTTATCTCTATTTCCTTTCTCTCTCAGTACGTAGTATGGCCTTCCTATTTCTCATTGTGTGGCTCGCTGTCAGATTTATTTATCAGAGAAAATAGTTTGAACATTTAGTAGACAACTTTTGCCATTCCACTCTTCAGGAGCTCTATCTCTCTGTATTATAGCTGTGCACTTCTAAGATAGCAGGGTATTGAGTCAACCAACAGAGATATATTTTATCACAGAGACAGAAGCAATTACTGTTAATTGTGATTCACTGCCTCAAAAGGTACAAGGAGCCTATGGTTCAGCTATCCATATATTCATAGTTGTAGCTACGAGATAAATATATCATAGAGCAGGGGAATGAATACCTGTATCCTTGAAAGAACACTACATGGTTTGTTGGACATGACAGTGAAGATAATAAGTTGCATTTGGAAAATTCTGAAAGCCGTATAGTTATGGTTGTAATTTAGAGAACATTTTTCTGACAGGGAATATAAAGTGGAGAGTTTAAAGATGGATCCTGGAAGAAGAGAATAAAACTGAGAGAAGATGGAGAAAGGAACTCCAACAGATGTTCTTAGCTTACCTGTTGGCAATAAACCAATATCTTCTTTAGTGTTACTTTCCTGTGAGTGAAACTCACTCATTACAACTACGGATGTGCTAGGAATCCACTCTGATGGGCTTTTTGTAGGGACTTCATCCAGTCCTCTTCAGACTCTTCCAAGTCAGATGCAAACTGAACTCAGAACCCATACTTTGGTGAATGTCTTGAGATATATCTGAAAACAATGGTGTCATCTGAAATGTACCAACAGAAGAATGTACATATTTCAAAAGCATACAAAACACTGTTTAGGCATGCTTTTGTCAAAGGGTGGAAAGTGTTCAAGCACTATGTACAAGTTAAAACACATTTACAACCATGTATGTGTTTTCAAAAATTAAAAAAGGTACAGATTCCATCCCATTTTTAAAAAAATGAACAGGCTCCATTTCAGTGAGACTGGGACCAGAAAGAGTGAAAAGTTCTCAGATGTAGATATTATAGGAGATTATCACACCTGGAAATCCCACTGGGATAGACACGGGATTGAAAAGTCAAAACTGGGTGTAATCGCACACAGCTGTAGCCAGGCGAGTGCAAGCTGTATGCAGCCCTGAACCCAGTTGCACTTATCCAGTGGCTTTACAAAAATGGGAGCTTATCGTTCTTGAAAAGCCACTTGATAAGCACAGCTGGGATCCAGACTGTATGCGTGTTGCACTCACCCAGTCGCAGCTATGTACAATAACACTTGGTTTTGACTTTTCATTCCCAAGTCTTTCCCAGTGGGATTTCTGGGTGCGAAAATCTCCATAGACTGCACATCTCTCATTCCCACCAGCTGTGTCTATCTGCATCATAATAGCAGCATAATACACTTCAAAAAATGTTGCAGGTGCCTCACATACATTTAAGTTTATTGCACAGGACTTGGAGAGTGAAAATGGAGTGGAATGGAAGGGAATGGGAAGGGAACAGAATGGGGAGAAAATGTATGTTATCGCACGGGAGATCACTGCCGACGCCGCTGGAAGTCCCCAATCCATTCCCCATCTGTCCCACAGCAGCCAATTTTGAAGAACGATTCTGAACAGTCCTTCAAAATCAGCCGCTGTGGAATAGTTGAGGAACGGATTGGGGACTCCTGGTAGCATCAGTGACGTTCTCCCGTGCGATAACATACTTTTTCTCCCCATTCTGTTTCCTTCCCATACTCTTTTGTTCCACTCCAAGTCCCATGCAATAAACTTAATTATCTCAGTAATCTTCCTAATAATCCCCTAAATTAGTTCTTTATTCATATTGCTCTCATGTTACTGATATGAGACAGAGGACAAGAAACACTAGCTTACCAAAAACCATCTAAGAAATGGGGCATAGAGCAGCTGAGGGATGGTTTAAACTGGAGACTTCCAGCTAGCTGCTCACACTCAGGCTATAATCCTTAGTCCAGTTATATGAGAGTAACTGCACCAGTTGTGTGATCAAATAAGCTTGCACTGTTGGGCATCTGCTGAGGACTGCACTCTGGGAAGAGACATAGTTTTGGTCCTTTCTCTTCCTCCTCGCTTTCATCCATTTGTTCTCACAAGGCATGCAGGCAGTGATAATAGTGAAAAGATGAAGGGGTATCCTCTTCTTGCCTATGCACACTCCCTTAAAGCAACTCTATAAACTAGGCCTAGAATGAATGCCCAGTGACAAATAGGGTTCCCAGATCTCAGGATCTGGAAACACTTCTCTAGTCCTCAGGGTGAAGGGCAGGAAGCTCAGGGTGAGAGTACTGTCTTGCAGAGTGTGTGTTTGTGTGTGTGTGTGTGTGTGTGTGTGTGTGTGTGTGCGTGTGTGTTCCTCATTTCTTTATTTGAATGACACATTCTGTGTGACTGTGGTTGATGCTTAATGGCATCATGAGAGGCTGGCCCTTTTACCATCACCAAGATTTGCCTCCTGTGACATCACAAGACGTCATCCCTAGGTCTCAGCTCTGAGTGTTCCTCGCCTAAGAAAACCCTATGAAATTCATGCGTTCACTATAGGTTGACAAGTAACTGGAAGACACATACACATATACTCTGCATTAATTAGTTAATTTTTTTAGTTGCTAATAAATTCCCAAACATCATTTCAATAGTAATGAAACACTTTAATTCATTACGTGAATAGATATTCTATTATTATTTTAATCATTAGTTTTTAAAGAGACCATAGGCAGAGCTCCTGTTCCATGAAAAAAAAATACCATCCAGGGCATCTGACCAGAGTCAGTTTCACTGCAAAAGCTTCCCAAGGCTTTATATACCTCCTTATCTCTAGCCTCTGATCACTGATTGGAGACAAGGACAAAAGAATAAGAAAATAATGGCTTAAATTAACTATCCATTATGTGAAAAATTATCAGTTATGGACTTCCTACGCTGAAAGCACAATCTGAAGTAGCTTCCTCTTTTTATTCAAAGAATCTCAACAAATGAACAACACATTATACTTAATGCATTCCTCTTACCTATGTATAAATAAACATAAATATCACTGAAATGCAACTCAGTGACCTCTTTGTAAGGAACTATATTGTGAGTAAAACACCAGGATTTCTCACCACTGATAAGCAGGGTGCACAGACATTACCGATATGTTGTACAGAGAGATTCATGGCATGTGTTCAAAATTGTTTTATCACACGCTTCTCAGGGCAGTCACTCATAAACACATGTTGTGCAGGAAACAGAGCACAGTGGGGAAAGAATGGTGGGTGGCTTGTGCAGATTTATTTATTTGGATCAGAATTGAACAACCTGTGAGTCTACAAGTACCCAGGCTTAACAATCCTTTTTAGGGGCAAGGGGTGGAGGACCCAGTCTTGGACTGTAAGAACCAAGAGGTTATCAAGCACCTGCCAATGGTATGTCACTAGTGGTCAGCAGAAGAAGCAACTGGGATCATTAAACAAAAGCCAGGATTTTCTAATAAGGCATTAAAAATAAAGAATCTTGAATTAAAATAAGTTTTGGCATTCTTCAAAAAACACTTGTGTTTTCTGTTGAGAAACCACAAGCTACATGAAAGTAACCCCTTGTACGTTTTATTGCTTTGTATGAATGGGAAAAGGTGCAGGCAGTCTAGCAGCAAAATATCTTGGCAAGTGCAAGAAATTCAACTTCAAAGGTGGCTCCTTTGGATGAGGTTTTTTTTTTCTTTGAAAAGATCATTCCAGAACAAAGAAATAGAAGGGAATAAGAAACAGTTTTGTCCATCAATAAAAAGGTGTGCTACAGTAATGAATGGAATACAGCAGGATGGACTTACCATTGTGTGATATGTATAAGCCAAATACGAATTTATCCTGTTAAAATTCTGTTTTTTAGCCTCATTTGATAAAGTCCTTAGGTCCAGCATAGGAAAGAGGTAGGAGGAAGGAACATGATTGATTCCTATTAATACAATGCCACCTCCACTTTCCTCTTCCTTTCTACCATTGCATCTGAATCACTCCTTCTTCTCACTTTCTAATTGACCTCCAAGGTGAAGAAGAAGCAAAGCACTCCACTACTGCAAAGTCTTGCATCATGCACTGCTTGCAGCAAGCACAGCAATGACATGCTTGACAGCTGGCTGACTGATGAATTCATTCTCATCAATAGCAGTAGGACTGAAGGGCAGCTGGACTGTCAAGCATTCTACCAGAGCCACGCTGTGGTTTGTCAAAGCAATAGGGAATGGGGAATGAATCTGAAGGCTTCCATGTCTTTGGTAATTTAGTGTAATGAACCATATTACTAAGAAACGAAAGGAAAAGGGAAGGGAAGGGAAGCAGGATGGTGGTGCCAGCGTTCTTGACATAGAGCCTTCCTTCTCTGCTTCCTCCTAAAGAAGTGCCCAGCAAGACTCTCTTTCTGAGCCAATAGTAGTTAAGAGACAGGGAGAGAAGGAAAGGACATGTCATGGATGTGTGAGCGAGTATGTGTGTAATTTTATTGCTGTTTTTTTCCTCAGTGACATCCTTATGTCCTCATGAAGATGATTGTGTGAGGGGAGAGGGGAGATGTATTAAGGGAGAACAGAGAAATCCTGAAAGAGAAAGAAGGCAGGATGACAAGTAGAGAAGATAATTCTGGGAAGCAGTCTATCTAGGGAAGCATTCTAGCAGCAAAATATTTTGGCAAGTGCTAGAAATTCAGCTTCAAGGAATGAAGACTTTTTTTTTTCTTAAGAAGATCATTCCAGAACAAAGAGAATGAAGAAAATAAGAAACTGTAAGCATCTTAGTGGCTGGTTTGGGGTGGGAATATTTTTCAGGGTTTCATGTTCTCAGAAAGATCTCATAAAACACTGACATGAACATGAAGCAAGATACAGAAGGATGGAGTGAGGAAGAGAGGAGAGGAGAGGAGGCTTCAGAATGTAGCCACAGTAGACCAACAAGATCAGGCTGTCAGAGTTGGGCTGTTTTAAGGGATCATGTTTTCACCATTCCCTGGATTGCTCTGATTCCTCCTGAATATTTCACACGTCAACATGTAACTGAGAGGGACAACAAAACAATTAAGTGCAAACATCTCTTTATTTCATTAGCCTCAGTATAAGGTTAAGAGCTCCAAACCAATAAGTATTGAGGTAAGATTGCTGCAGATAACACTAAGGTTGTTAGATACATGATATTTTAAACTAATAATAATTATTATTTATTTATAGCCTGCCCAATCACACGGAATCTTGGTGAGTTACAGCAATAAAAATACAGAGAATAAAATAAAATAAAATAAAAGAGAGTGACGTAAGTCACAGAATTCACAGCTAGACCTGATGGAACTGGGCCTGTCTTTTTCACTTCCTCCCAGGTCTGATGATGACAGTAGGTACGGAGGGAGGGTTCTTCTTCTTGAGGCAAGAATTTAATTTTAATTAATTTTAATTTAATTCTTCTCATTAAATTTAAGAGAAGATTTGGTGGACAGAGCGACGGAAGTCACAGTAAATGGGGAGAGGAACTAGGTAGGGAAGACCTGCCAGAAGAGATCTGTCTTAAGAGTAGAGTAAAGGCTGTAAGAATAGAAATGTGGCAGATCTCCTTCGGCAGGTTATTCCATAGCTTTGGAACAGCGGTGGAGATGGCCCTCTGGGTAACTGAGGTCAGTCTAGATTTTTTTGGCTGAAGTAGATTCTTCCTCAAAGACCTTAAAGTGCGGGACGGACAGTACGGAAGAAGGCATTCCCTTAAGTATTCTGGACCCAAGCCATGTAGGGCTTTAAAGGTAATCACCAACACCTTGTATCTTACCCAGAAACTAATTGGCAGCCAGTGAAGGGATTTCACTAGAGATGTCATAGACTGAAATCTGGAACCGTGGCTCATGCATGCAGCTGTTCTTTTCCGGGCTTTGTAGCCCATCTGGAGGAAAAAATCTAGGTTGGAGAAACATAATTTTAAATGGACAAAAAGAGCCATTTTGGAAGAATCAATAACAAAATGTGTCCTAATGTCAACATGAACAATCTCTATGCTGTTTTCTATAAATCCCATGTTGTGTCTTCACAATAGAAACACAATATCCTCTAAACATGCACATGCATGCATACCTTCAAGTCAACTTATGGCAACCTCTTGAATTTCATAAAGTTTTCTTAGACAAGGAATCCTCAGAGGTGGTTTTTCCAGTTCCTTCCTCTGAAATGCAGCCTACAGCGCCTGGTATTCATTGGCAGTCTCACATCTAAGTACTAACTAGAACTGACCCTGCTTAAATTCCAAGATCAGACAGGATCTGATTCCTTTGGGTTTTTAGACTGGGAATAATGGAATTAAATAAAGATGGCATGGTGGGGGCTGAGAGACCTCAGTGCTTTTATAAGCTGGCACGGGAACCCTGGCTACTTATTGGGAATAACCTGTCTTCTAGCTACAGAGGGTTCCAAGACTTCTGTTGAAGTTTGGTTTCATAACAGATTTATGACTTTTGGCTTATTCCATGGCTTTGCTTATTGATAAATCTTGGAAAACTGACAGTGATTACCATATCACCAAGATTTCCTAGATGAAAACAGGACACCTGCTGCCAAGCAATATCAAAGTATGGCACACATGGCAACAGTTATTTATGAGGAAGAACACATGAGCTAGGAGAGGCTGCAACAGTTTGCTTTTGCCTACTGGGAAGGTAAGATTCCTCCCCTATCCTCTCCTTTCTCACATGCTGAGTTAATTGAGTACAAATTCCTTTTGCAGTTAGTTTGCAGCAGCTGAAGTAAGCTGAGGGCAAATGGGGGACATTTTCCATTCAGCTGAAAAGGGGAGATGTCAGAGGATTAATCAAAACTGTCTCTGCCAATCAGAACAGATGGAGGGTATGGATTACTGGGTCTTGAACTGATAATGGTATTTGCTACTCTCCTTTCTGTGGCTTACTCTTTATGGCTGTTCAGTAATTGACTCATCTTATTTCCACACCTCAGACTCTAACCAACTCAACTCCACTATAGTTAAAGACAGAGCAGGATAATCTCTAAAATCAACCAGCAGAAGGTTATGTTATCATAAGGACTGTCCAAACAGCAGGAGGTCAGTTCACCTGGCACAAGAGGCTTCTGCCAATTCCTAACCTGCTATAGACTATACATCTTTGAGTTAGGATAATATGGTCTGCCCATCCTTGCCACTTTATGACCCTGAAAATTTTTTTGTCCACAGCATACATATGTGATTGTCATGAACATTGGCCTCAGAGCACTACTGTACACATTGCTTCTGCTCCTGCTGTATTTAAAAATCATAGCAAGTGTTCTTAAAATACAGCGTTGTTTTGCAATTTGCTGTGCAATCTACAGACACTGTTCAGAAGCATTAGGTTAGTGGAGCTTACCCCCCCCCCCAGAGGTAGGAGCAGGAGGAAAAGTCTCAAGTTAAGGATTGAGGAAGAATTGATCTAAAACAGGTTCTGAACAGACAGAGGGGTGAAATTGGAGGAACTTGTTTGAGGAGTCAACTGGTATACTAGACAAAATACATTTAAGGGCAATTTAGGGCTGAAACAGACTGGCAGTAAGCTCCAGCTTGGGGGCAGTGCGGGGGCATGGCGTTTGGATGACACACACTCCGATGCTCCCCCAAGCTGGTGTCATGCAACCAACCAGATGGTGGGCAGCATTACGGCGCTCTGGTGGCATGGCGTTCGGATACAGCATGGCAGCAAAAAGGACAACTTTTTTTCCACCCCATTTTGCTGCTTCTTTTTGGGCCGGAATAATGCTGGATCAGGGCCATGGCATGCAGTTGCTGCAGCCCCAATCTGGTGCTCAAAGGGGTGGTGTCAAGCCTCCCTTTTAGGGCCATCTGTGCAGGCCCTCAGTTGGGTTCATTGTCTTGTGTCTCATGGGTCTAGGCCCCATATATCTTTAATACTTACACTCCCATTCTATAGCAGGGGTAGGCAGCTGTGGAAGGTATTGGCTCCTCAGGAGACCTTGGAAGGTCTCATCCCCTGCCACATCTTCTCTCACAAAAATGTCCCTTCTACAGGCAATTTCACCATGTTTTGGAGGGGGGCTTCCTGAGTCATTTAATCCCTTTTTTAACAACAGAAAGTAAGCAGAAGTCACTTCTGTAGCAATAGTGTGTACATGAGCACTAGAATTTAGAAAAACTACTTCTTAAAAAACAGCAGCTTCTGTATATAAAGATGTTGAAAAATATCAGGCTCAGGCTCACCCAACTTGAGGCACACCACTACTCACTTCTGTCCAAAATGGAGAGAAACCACTGGTATGCTTTCTTTGGATTCATTCTGTCAGCCAGATACAAATCCACTTAAAAGTAACAATGCCTAGTCCATATTTTACCAGCTTGTCTGCAGGAATATCATGGGGAACCTTGTCAAAAAGCCTTATTACTACCTCCACAGCACTCCCCTGATCTACCAAGCTTATCTCTATCAAAGGAGATAGATAGATAGATTAGATAGATTAGATAGATAGATAGAGAGAGAGAGAGAGAGAGAGAGAGAGAGAGATTGGCTAGCATGACCTTTTATGAAAAAATTCTGCAGTTATACTAATCATAGCATTCCCATGATCACAGCATCCAGTTTCACTGATGCCTATTAAATCATATTTGTCTTCCTGTATTATCAGTTGATTAATTCCATATGCAGTCTCTTTCAGACCAGGTCTTCTCAAATTCACTTCTTCTTCTCCTTTGTCCTCTCTTTTCTCTTATCACATTTCATGAGTTTCTAAGCATGTAATTTGATAACACGGGAGTGAGAGTAATATGTTGGTTCTGGATCATTGAGCATTCCTAGCTGGGAAGCAGTGCTGTAACAGGAATTGCTCTTTGTGGCTGATAGATTGAGCGATTGTCAGTGAACTCCCACATAAGATTTTAGCATAGAGGAATGACAGTAATATATTATTCAGAAGATGGTAGAGGTTGGTCTTTTGCATTAATTGTTAGAGAGCATTTAGTAAATCAGAATTTAAACAAGAGCACAATGATTCAACCACCAGAGAAAAGTATAAAGGATCCATTCAGTTTCTTGCATTCTCAGGGCCACTAGATGTGTCACAAGGGATCTGTGAACACAATTGCCTGAATTTAAAAATGCTTAATTGCAGCTGCTGGTGAGGGATGGCTAATTCACATCAGAAAGATCACAAGACTGAGAGAGTAAAAGATTTTTTTTTCCTGAGGCAAAATGTTTTCCATTTTCCCTTTAATATTTGTAACCTGTTTTTCCCAACAAGAATCAGTTGAAAGCTGCTAACAACATCACATTGAAACAAATGCAATAATACCAGAAACAAACCCATAATATGCCACAGTAAACTATCAATAAACTTTCAAATCAGTACCTAAGGATGGGAGAAGATTATGATCTTGCTTCAACGTATTTTTAAGAACTGCCTGTGAAAAGGCAGCACCAAAACATTTTAACAACAAATGGTACAACACACTCCAGTTAAGATGCGTAGGCCAAAAAAACTTTGGAAGTGACTAGCAAGGCACTAGTAAATGAACGAGATAGCAATTTGCATAGTTTCATGATAGCCAATTCCTTCTGGGGTAGCTACTTCACTATTTCTAGTGTTAGGGACACTCCTAGTATCTCAGCATATCTGTGTTAAGCCATCCATCTTAGTCATAGAACATTCAGTCTAAAAACATTTGGGTTCACTGCCCTACCAAGCTTTAGTGAATGCAACTCAAACAAATGTATATCCCTCCTTTGTGTTTCATGTTCCTTTACCACCTCTATTGTCGCCTCATATCGAAAACACCAGCACATATGTAACACTAAACAGAGATAGGTCCAAAAGAGAAAGGGAAGATGTGAGTTTGCACAGTGTTACATTTACACTGAATCAATAGAAAAAGGTCAAAGTATGGATTCTGTTCTAGAATTTCAAGAGATGACAGCCGCCGTACCAGATCAAACTATTTAGCTGACTCTCACATACAATAGTTGGCAACAAACCTTCATCTAGAGTTCCAGATAAGAGTACGTGTATTTGCTAATGTACCTGGAGATACAAGGGGCAGAGCACATGCACTCTATCACTAAGCCCTTCTCCATTAAAACTACCAACTATATCAGCTGCTTTGCATCCATACACCACTCTGGATTCAAACCATTTCTTCACTCTCAGCTAAAGCATGTTTACTACAACAGTGTTTAAGAGTTACACAGTGTTTAAGAGTTACGCATAATGTTATACTCCTGTTACCTTCCTGGCATTGAAAAAAACATGAACGGATGCTCTACTTGACTTTAAAGCCAATGTAGGTACCTTTAGTAGTGCAATTAAATTTCCCGTCAGTAAACCTTCTTTTGTTGTTTGTGATCATCAAGAAGATTGATGCTTTCCTTATAAAGTCAAATTGATTTCCTCACTTCGGGTTTAAGTGCAGCAAATGAAAAGCAATGTGTTTAAAACCTATTTACTTTTCAATCATTCCTATCACTCTTAAGACATAATAAGAGAGAATATTGTGGCACCTTGAAGACTAAACCATTTACTTCCAATGAGCTCCCGTAAGCAAAAAGCCTACTTTATCAGATGCATGAAGCAGACAAGAAAGATTGTGGAGATTAGACAGAGGGAAGTGGGGGGATTGCACATAGGACCCACAGCAACTTGCTATATTGTATGCATTCTCATGAAAGGAAGGGTTCCCTTCTGGATTTTAGCTGTTCCCTCCAGAATACAGTACTCTGTTTCAACTCTCCTCACAAAATCCATTTTTCCAGAGGTTACAGAAAGTTATTTTGGGGGACTACAACATCTTCAGATGCAGAGCCAGTGGTCAGGCTCAACAGTACCGCAAGTGAAAATGACCTCGGGATTATTGTTCATCAAAAATTGAACATGAGCCAGCAGTGTGATATTGCAGCAAAGAAGGCAAATGCTATCTTAGACTGCATTAATAGAAGAATAGTTACCGAGTTGAGGGAAGTAATCATCCCACTATATTCCTTACTGGTCAGGCCTCATTTGGAGTACTGAGTTCAGTTCTGGGTGTCACATTTTTTAAGATGGATATAAACAAGTTCAAGCAAATTCAGAGAAGGGCAACAAGGACGATAACAGATACAAAGAACAAAACATATGAGGAGAAGTTGAAGGAGGCAGGCATGTTCAGATTGGTAAAGAGAAGACTGACGTGATTTCACTCTTTACATACCTCAAAGGTTGCCACAAATAGGAGACTGAACGTTTGTTCTCTACTGCCTCCAAGGATAGAAATAGGCCTAAATGATTTTAAGTTACAGGAGGGTAGATTTTGATTGAACAGTAGAAGGAACTTCTTGATAGTGAGAATGGTTTGGCATTGGATCCAATTGCCTGGAGAGGTGGTGGGGTCTCTGAATGTCTTCAAAAGAGTCTGGACAGCTAGCTGCTGGGGATATTCTAGTTGGCAATCCTTCATTGAATAGCAGATTGGACCTAGTGGCCCACAAGGATCTTTCCAACTCTATAATTCTATTATTCCTTTCATGGCTGCCTGGAGAGGGAGAGCACAAGGGCAGGGGGAGGAAGAGGAGCACAGGGAGTGGAAGGCAAGATAGGGAGGAAGGAGGAAAGGTTGGTTTGGTTGGTTTTCTGTTGGATGCCATGTTTGCTGCCAAAATTTAGTGGCAAGCCAGAGTGGACAAAAGAAAACTTGCTGGGGGGCCATTCAGACTATCTTTTACCCTGGTTCAGAAACCGGATTAAAAGCAGGAAGTTCATACTGGCACTGGTTCCTTTACACTCGAATTTGAGCTTTGCACACCCACTCAGGGGCAAATCCCCCTTGACGCAGAGTTTTTCCTGTATCTTTTGTGGAAAAAACGGGTGCCGGCAAATGTGAACTTGGCCCCGGTCATGTTAGGGTCAAGTTCAGGGGGGGTTAGGTCAGAAGGAGTGCAGAGGGTGGAACATGCCTCCCCTCTCGCAGGCAGCTCTCTCTCTCTCTCTCTTTGTAATGTTATTTTTGACAGAGTATGCAAATAGTTCTACAGGTTGATACATACTGTATTGATAGAATGTGTCTGCTTGTGCTACATTTCCCTTTCTGCTGGCACGGCACCTCACTTTGCAAGTGGCTTTTTTTTAATTATTTTTGTGTGTGTGTGACAGAATATGCAAATGTATTTCCTTTTAAATTTGGCAAATTGATACAATATGTTTGAATGCTTTTGCTACATATGTATATGTGTATGTAAGGCATTCTGGGGTCGCAAAGCAAGAGGATGCAGAGATGGCATTCTGAAGTGAGGAGAGATGGCATTTGGGGGTTGAAAATGGAGGCAGAGCAAGGAGATCCAGAAAGGAAGGAAGGCTAGATGGCATTTTGGGGTTGGAAATGGAGGCAGAGCAAGGAGATCCAAAGAGGAGGGATGGACAGATGTCATTTTGGGGTTGAAAATGGAGGCAGAGCAAGGAGATCCAAAGAGGAGGGAAAGCTAGATTGCATTTTGGGGTGGCAATCGGAGGGAAAGCAAAGAAAGAGGATGCAGAGATGGTATTCAGGCGGCCTCCCCTGCAAGTGACATTGTTGTTGTTGTTGTTGTTGTTGTTATTGTGACAGATTATGCAAATGCTTTGGGATGGAAGGGAAGGGAAAAGGTTCCAAAAAGAGCTGCAGAAAACCATGACTTTGGGTGAGTCACACTCTCAGCCTCAGGGAAAAGGCAATGGCAAATCTCCTCGGAACCAATCTTGCCAAGAAAACCCCAGGATGGGGTCATTTTAGGGTTGCCATAATCTGTAATGACCCAAATACATACAACACACACACACACACACACACACCCCTGGAAGTTTTTAAATTTGACAAGTTGACAGAATATGCGCACATTGCCACCAGTTTGTTTGTTTTTAAAGGAGGGGGAAAAGCACCAATTTAGTTGGCCAATGGTTGTAGGATATATCACCTTTGACAAAAGCGGAAATGAATTTGATTGACAACAAAGGAGGATCCATTTTAAAGCGTTACTGCAAATGTGAACTTCAGAGGGGCAAATTGCCCTGATTGAGGTAAAGGTTAGTGGGCACTTCTTTCCGAGCAGATTCGATATGGGGGACCCAGATCTGCCTAGTTCTTTCCAGGGCAAATGAGCGAGAAGGAATGGGGCCTGGGAGACACTAGGGCTATAAAGGGGGCTTCAGGGACTACCCGCAGCACATGGGCCATATGATTGCCACCCCTACAATAATGTCTAGTTTGATCCTCCGAATTCAGAAAGGAAGTAATGGATAGACCAGTGGTTGGGAAGTATTGGAGGCTAAGACGCTGCATTAGTTCCCCCAGTAGACTTGGAGACTGTACTCACTCACCCACTCACCCACCTCACTCACCCTGCAAAAAATATCAGAAAGTATTTTTGCATCCTTCTTCCTTCTGTGTGTGTGGCGCACGCACCCGCACACACATGTGTGTTTTGCAATGGGGGAATGGAGTGTGATGTGCCATTGCCACAGCCCTGATTTTGCCTTTCCATGGCACAAAAGAGCTGCAAAAAGTGGCCCCATTCTGCACCACAGAAAGAGCGCCATAGCTGCTGGTGCATGGCTTTTCTGTGCTCCTTTGGTGCTGCATCATGTAGGGGCACCGTGTGACGCAGTGCACGATGTCATGTTGGCCTGGGGATGGAGTCAGGCCATATGTCATGTGGATGCCACACGCCAACTCCACCCCCAGGCCAGCCTTAATGGCCAGTCTGTACAGCCCCTAGGTTCACAAGTTAGAAAAGTCAGCAACCCTGGCCTCATATCCCTTAGAAGAACAACAAATGAATGGAAGAGGCTTAGGACCCTTTGGGCAGCATGTCCTTTACCTGACTTCCAGGAATCGAAGCTCCATGGGGCCTGCACATTATGCTTTCCCTTGCAAAGGACATTGACTGCATGTAGGGAGCCAACATGTATCCATTTATGTGTTTTTAGCCCCCTGTGTAAATCAGGCATTGAAGTTTGAGGAGTTTGCAGGAGTTTGAGACAGGGTCAAAAAGTGCAATTCCCACTCTTCTTTCTGCATGCATTGATGTGCATGCATAATGAATATGTGATCTGTTTTACCTTCTTATCCAAAACATGGAAAAGATAATTGGGGTACTACAGCTCCCAGATTACCCCAGAAAGCAATCAGCAAACTGTTTGCAGGATTTGAGAGTTGTAGTTCAACAAAGTAACTTTACCACACTCTGGTCCTATCTTTTTAAGTGTGTTTCAGAATACAGTACCCTGAATTCTGTATTTCACTGTGAAAAAGTTGTGTGAATATGCCCTACTAGTAAAGACTTTGATTTTTATAAGCCCAGTTCAATTTGGAAGTTATATGTGCAGTAGTAAAGGACACCTGTGCCCTGCCACATTTATAATATATACACTAGACCAACTTTGAAATCTACCCATCATTTGCAGTGTAAATTTTATTAGGAGATTTCTCTAAGTATGCAGAAAAGTTCTTATAAACACATAAATGCCTCTTAGCATTAAAGTGTGAACATTTAAGCATATTTTTGACATCACTTTCCTGTGCAAGTCAATCATGCTTTCAAAAATGGGGCCCATCTTCACTTCCTCACAGCAAGCAACAACTTTCAGAGGTTTCTTAATTGGCCAGAAATGCCAGGCAATGTGATGTTTTCTTGATCAGTATCATTTGCACATCTTTATTCATAGCCTACACTTTTTAATAGCCGACAGCACTAACCATAAAACTGTGAGATGAACTCTGATCTCCATTTATCTTCTACCCACCTTTCAAACACCAGAGGAGATGTCTTACTCAAAAGATAACCTGGATTCTCATACAAAATACCCTCCCCCCAGAAAAACCTTCTTTTTTTATTGCTACATAGTTGCTGAACACCTGTTCTTCATGTCATACAGAACAACATTAGGCAATTAAAAACTTACAGAACAAGGAGGAAAAAACAAAGCCAGGCTGAGGACAGGGAATTGCACATTAGACAGTAATGGCAATTTCTACCATTCTGTGCTAATTTATGGATCTGTTCAGAGCAAAACTACAAAAGCAAGAAATTACATAGATTTGTTAGAACTAAGCTCAAAAGAAGAGTCGGGACACATTTTTGCTATAGCAACTTCAGCCGTGTTCACTTGGCTCTGTGCTACACAGTGCATTACACAGCTACAGCAGCCCTCTCATGGGAAATAAACCTGCAATTATTAAATCAGGAGACCTACTGTAAAGCCAGCATGGAGTAGGTTTGAGCATTGGCCTGCAACTCTGGAGATCAGAGTTCAAATCCCTACTAGGTCATGGAAACCCACAGAGTGACCTTATGCAAGTTACGCACTTTCCATTTCAGAAAACCATATGATGGAGTCGCCTTAGGATCACCATGATTCAGAAATGCCCTAAAGGCACACAACAACAATTGTAAGATAGCTCCCATACAAACATGTAGTAGTTCCCTACAAACAGTGACCAGAGAGCTAAAACGTATTTCTTTCCTATCTTGAATCACAAGTTCTCAGGGCAGTGTACAGATGAAATCAATGTAGAACTATTCAAATTTTAAAACATTGAGGAATATTGTGAACAACCTGAAATCATAGTAAACAAAACAAATTAAAACAATTAAAACCAACAGTGCTGTTGGTGGTTCCCATATGAATGGTGTGCTAAACTCATGCCAGGTTTTGGCTTGTTTTAAAAGAGGCCTCCAAAGTACTGAATCATATTTCTATAAATTTTTAATACCTCACAGAAATCCTTTAAACCTAAGCCTGGACAAAGACCTGAACTCATGGCTCCACTTGCATGGGAGCAACCAGGTACCACTGTCACAAAGGTTTTTACAAAGCCAGACCTTTCCTCTCCCTCTTAGATTCACTGCAGTCTTCACAGTACTGGGCAGGGAGGAAGAATGGCTGTTCCTTCTTGTTGTTGCTATCTGCCTTCAAGTTCTGCTCTGCTCATGCCGACCCTGTAGATATCTCCAAGATCTTCTGTCCTCAACTTCTCTGCTCAGGGCCTGCAAATTCATGCCTGAGATCTTTCTGAGTTTATCCATCTGGCCTTTGGCTTTCCTCTCTTTCTACTGTTCTCCAGTTTTCCTAGCATTATTATCTTTTCTACTGAGCCATGCCTTCTCATGATGAGACCAAAGTATGACAGTCTCAGCTTAGTCATTTTAGCTTCCAGGGAGAATTCATGCTTGATCTGTTCACAAACCCACTTGTGTGTCTTTTTGGCTGCCCACGGTATCCTCAGCACAACTCTCCAGCACCACATCTCAAATGAGCTGATTTTCCTCTTAGCTGCTTCTTCACTGTCAAGCTCTCACATATGTAGATGGTGATGGAGAAAATGGTAACTTGAACAATGCTAACTTTAGCTCAGTTGAATATCTTTACATTTTAGGATCTTGTCTAGTCCTTTCATAGCTGCCCTTCCCAATCCTAGTCTTATTCTGATTTCTTGACTGCAGTCTCCATTCTTAGCAATGTTTGATCCAAGGTACAGGAACTCTTTGACTACTTCTGCCTTCTTCAACATCTGCAGACTGTCTCTTCTTTTGCTAGCTTTAAATCCGAATTAAAAACTTTCTTGTTCTTTGAAGCATTTGGAACTTAATTTTAATACTGTTGTATAACTTAGATTTGATTATATGTATTATCTGTTTTTACAGTTTGTATTTTAATTGTTTAATTACTGTATAGTTTTATACTTTTTTTAGATTGTACGCCATTGGCAGGTTTTAACGATGAACTGATGATGTCTGTAAAGTGCCATGTAAAGTTATGATGCTATATAATAAACACTAATGATAATAATAATAATTTCTATTTCCTCATTGTCTAGAATGAATTGTAATTCCTCTGTGGTCATTCTTTTTGTTTTCTTGATATTCAGTTGTAAACCTGCTTTTGCACTTTCTTCCTTGATGTTTCTAGTAACAACCAATTGGCTAGACTGTTGAAAGATCTCTGCCTAGACTTATGGAAGTACTGCCAGGGGCTCATCCTCCAACTCAGAGGATGATGGTAAAGCTATGTCTATGGGGACTGACAGGCCTAACAATGCAATATAGGACTGAAAATGGTTCGTAACAACAGACTTCAGGATCAAAGCTCTGGAGCAATGATATCACCTAATACACTCCTTCAACTTCCCTTTTGTCTCTAAGCTTAGCTACAATCCACACAATAGCAGGGGAAGTTAATCCTATCAGTAAAACTTTGCAAGGTATCTCTGTTGCAATGTGAAGTATCTGGAATTACCTTGTTCTCCAGTGGGAAATTAAAAACTACAAGCTTAGACCTGCTTCTTGTTCTATATCCCTCTTACACTACAATGCTATAGCACTTTCATCCCAGTGCATCCTATGGAATCCTGGGATTTGTAGTGCGGTGTGTCACTAGAGCTCTCCAGTAAAGAATTCTAAATTCCTCACGAAGCTACAAATCCAAATATGCCATAAGATGGAACCATGGCAGTTATAGTGGTATTAACATGCTATCATTGTGTAGTGTGAAAGACATCCTAGTTTGTGATAAGGAACAACACTGCTGTCTGCATTGTCAGACACTCCATGGGGTCTATCATGAAGTGTTTTTGCCAGTCAGAATTTAACACTGCAGCACTGCTGACTTGCCTTCTTCTAGAATTGCCTGGTGTCCTTGATTATAAGAGATTTGAGGGCTGGAAAGCTTGTCCTTTATCAGATTGGCAACTGTCTCTTATTATAAGGAATGTCCCCTATTTAAGGAAAGCTATTTCTTTTATATAGACTGAATGAGATGCAAAAAAAATCCCACACATTTGGCAGGTTATGGCCTTCCATGAAGACAGAAATGTGTGCATCACTTAATTTATGGATGTGGGCTATATGTTCATTATACAAAGAAATACATGGCTAAGTTAATTGAAATCAATACCTTCATTTGGTGTTTAGATAGATCCCAAGCTTGTCAATAGCTACTCTTTGATTGTCAGCTCTAAGTGTCATGAATGGCAACTGTCCCTTATTGCTGTTTTGAAAATCTGGCAACACAGACTCCCTCGAAATAAGTGGTCTCTCATCTTTCTCAGCATCCTTCTCAAACTCCCTGAAAAAAAAAACCCTAAGAGCCAGGTAAACAATGCTAAGAAAGTGAATGTATAGTTGGCCCTCCATGTTTGCGGCTTTGACTTTTGCAGATTTGATTATTCACGGATTTGAGCAGTATGTTCTCTCCAGGTTCTCCGGCACAACTCTATGGTCAACATCCTCCAAAAGCCCTGCTTAAGGACCTAGACGTTCCTAGAGAGAACATTTCTCTAGGCATTTGTTGTCCATAGAGTTGTGCTGGGAATTCCTGGCAAGGTGTTCTCTGGTTAAAAAATGGCTTTTTATTTGAATTTTTTCACTTTCACAGGGGTCCTGTGCCCCTAACTTCAGCAAATCTGGAAGGCCTACTGTAACTTCTTACTTATTCTAGTTACTGCTCAGCAGATTGTCCATGATCTAGCTAGTCACATTTGAATGGCACCATTTGTAGTGGGAGACTGCATATCCCCCTTAAAATCAGTGATTCTTAAAAGTGCACCCACTTTTGCCAGGATCATTAGTGTTCTGATAAGCAATGTTCCTAGGGACTTCACCAATTAGAGCAAAAATCAAATGCCATCTCTTCATTCCTTTCAACCATTCCAGCCCATCTACTTTATCTCCTTGAACTAAAATTAGAATCATAAGAACAGATTTGAGGAAGCTCTCTATTTAAACACTTTTGATGGACCTCTGCCTTTGAGGGAGGTACCCCTTAAAAGCGGGAAGTTTATGTTGTAGCACAGACATTCAATGTGCAAGTTTTAAAACTACTTGGGGTAGCAAAGCTCCAATGAAGTAGGACCCATTTTGTTGTTGTTTTACAAATGCTCAGTGCTCTGTGATGGAAAATAAGATGGTGTTCTCAGATGGAACTGAGGTGGCCAAAAACTAGTCCTCCAAGGCACTAGGGGCAGGCAGATATTAATACAGGGGACTTGGTGGAGATCACAAGTTTGATAAAGAATCAAGACAGATCTTGGAAAAGTGACATTGTTTTTTGTTTGGTTTTTTTATTGGCTGTGGATTCCTGGGAGTTTTAGTCCAGAAAAGGAATTTCCCTAAGCTCTGAAGAATGCCTACTGCTTTTTATGTAGCTCAATCCCATTTTGAATTGGCCATGCTGATGAAGTGCTACTCCTATCATACCTCACAATTGCCCAGGCTGTCAGAGCCTGATCAGAATTCTACAGTACCTGGAGGAGCACAGGTTCACCAGCTCTTGTGTTAAGGGACTGATGCTAGAAAGTGAGAATGTGGCTTTGAATGCTATCAATGTTCAAAACTTCTAAATACAGAACAAGACACATATCACACTGTGTGTGTGTGTGTGTGTGTGTGTGTGTGTAATGCACGTCAATGCGGTACACAGCATTTCTTAGATTATGTATATTAGCAAGTTGTCAGATTCCACAGGGCAGCCTTCATAGCAACTGCAGCAACATTCCTTTAGCAACTGTCACATTTCTCTGAGACCTGTTGTTCTAATTTGACAAAGGGTCACAGGCATGGCAGCTTTGATTGGAGCAATGCTCTGAACTGCATGTGCTCAGCCCCTACACTTCCATCTGAAAAGCCACACTGCTTCAAGAAAAGCAGCCTATGGCAGAAGAACACATGCATCTTCTTCACTAACCACCTCATTGACCTATAAAAGTCAACCAGAGCTGTTAGTTAACTGCAGCCTGTTACCCTCAAACTCCTAATAAAGGAAGCCTTGCATATTGAGAGAAATGTCCCACAGATGGGGTGGCTCGGGAGGGAGGGAGCCTTGATTAAACTAGGTTGTTCCGCTAAGAAGTCCTCCGTGTGTTCTCTGAGCTATAGCTGTTAGCGTTGCAGCAGGGTGACAAGAATTGCCTTTTATCTAATTGGAAAACTCCCACTGAGTTTCAAAATACTCATTTAGATCAGCAAATCAATAACAGAAATGGGAAGCGCATGAGTGTAGAGGGACCACAGAGTCTGCGCAAGACCTAGATGCACCTATTAATTCTTGCTGGTTTGTTGCAGTTGTTCACTCTGAGAGCCTGCAAGATTTCATCAAACAGAGTGCCACAGGCTTTATTGTAAAGCCAACCTTTGTAACTCTTTCTCACCACAAGGACACATTAAGTAGAGTCTGAAACACCTCAGTTTCCTTGGTAAGAAGCTCATTTTCCACAGCACATCCCTCTAAGCCTTTTCCTTCTTCCCTTTTTTGCCATGCATCTCTCCTTCTCCTGCACTATCTTGGAAAGTGTTGTGGAAGACCAGACTAAAAGGCTAGATTTCTGAACACAAACAAGCGGGCAAGCTAATATGAACTTGAAAGAAATATGCTGGTACAGAAAGAAAAGGGGGTAAAGAGTGTCAGTATTAATGCTTCTGCTTCACTTTACTTCCAAATAGTGTTTATTTAGTCATTTGCCTACATGCAGCATAGAATAAAAATAGTTATGCAGACTGGCTCTACCTCTAATTTTCCTGTGTCTTTCAGACTCAGACTCTCATAAGGATGGTGGCTACATACTTTCCCCATCTCTACCTGCAGAGGTTATTTCTCCCTTCTCTCATGAAGTTACTCTCTGTTTTTCTTTGTCTGGAAGGAGCAACCATGAGGCCCCCAACAAAAATAATGGATGCTACAAGCTCATTTTACACTAGCCCCATTGCATTCTGTTTAACATAAATACCAAATATTCCTAAAACCATCTCCAACTTGTCTAAACCCTTCTTAAAATTAGGTGCTCAGAACTTAATAGAGTACTCCAGATAAGGTCTGACCAGTGCAGAGTATTGTGGGAGCATTACTTCCCTTGTCTTGGAAACTAGGCTTGTATTAATGCAGGCAAAAATATTATTTACCTTCATTGATGCAGCATCTCACTGCTGGATCAAGTTCAATTTATGATCAACAATAATCCTAAGGTCCTTTTCTCATGTACTACTGCTAAGCCAAATGTACACAGCTTTCAGCTTATGCTGAAGCTGCACCATGGGAAAAACAATGGTGTTGCACGCCCATGGTGCATGCACACCACATTGTTTTCAATGGATCTTAGGCATATGCATTTTCCCTTATGCGTGGAGGGGGGGTCTGGAACGGATCCCCCACATAAGGGAAGGGCCCACTCTACATCCTGAAAGGAATATGAATACTTTAGCCTTGTTATTTTTTAGTGTTGTAGATGGCTTTTGTTACTTTGTATTTTAATGTTTTATGTATGAATGTTTTAATTTTGTTGTAAGCCGCCCTGATCTTAGGAAGGTGCGGGATAGAAATAAAAACTGTATTTATTATTTATTATTATCAGCACAGAATTTATTTTTAGAACATTGCATTTTGCTATCACTTTTCCAAATCTGGCATGTTTGAAATCTTAACCCAATCCACTAGATCCGACACATTTAATCACAGAATAATACTAAAGAATAATAGAACAGAAAATAATAAGCTTTCTTGCCTTGAATTGCCATATCTTAATTAGCACTAAAAGACTCCATAATCTCTTTCCAAAGTCAAAGTCCAGTGCTTTGGGTACCAGTTTGTTGCCATGGAAACATCACAAACAAGCAGACATTATGTTTTTTCTCCTTAAGTGCAAGAGAAAGCAGGTTGTTGAGTATCACATTTTTTAAAAATAATACAAAAATAGCTTTAACAAAATGAAAACTGTTAATGGGGTAAAAGAACATGCAAGGCACATGAATGTACATTCTGCTGATATCTAAGAAGGGTTTAAGAATATCAAAAGATATGTATGGTTACAGACCAAAGGCCAGGATAACATGGATGCCCGTCTTCTCATGTGCCTCATGGATGCCTGTCATTTCATGTGCCTCAGCAACTGGTTTCTAGAAGCATACAGCAGGAGAAAAGAACACACTGAGGAAGAAGGAGAAGAGATGGATTGCAATTGGGATGGGACTCATCCCTGCTAAGCAAAAGGTGCTCCCCACCCTGGAAAGCACACCAGTTATCCAGCTGTGGCGCTTCTGCTCATTCTTTCACAAGGCAGAAGTGGGCAGAAGGGAGATGTTCTGGTTCCTCTCTGATGAGGCTGAGTGTCTGGCAGGCAAGCAAGCAAGCAGGCAAGCAGTCTAAGAGGGCAAGCCAGGAAGAACCATGAGCAGGGACAGTGAGCTGGGCAATGGGAGAGACCTATCTTAATCCCATGCTAAAAATGTCACTCATGCTCGATTTGCCACTGTTGTTCCCCCTACTGCTGCCACTGCCACCACCACTACAGCTCTACACAAGCCTAACTCTACAGAAGCACTGCACGCAGGCCATCAGCAACTCACTGCAAAGGTGGAGAGAGGGGAGACCAAGGAGCATTCTGCACATGTTCAATGACACCTTCTAGTTATTCTTCTTCCCAAGACCTGAGCCTTTGGGCTCCATTCCTAAGTCAGTGAAAAGCAGCATATTTGCATCTGATCCACACACAAAAAGCTAAAGGCTCCCCATGAGGAGGGGAGCAGGTACTCACCAGGCTGTCCCAACCACAGTCCACTTCTTCTTACCCCTGGTCAAGTCGTTTTCCAATGGATTTACTTGTGAATAAGTTGACCCAGATTTTTTTGGGTCAATTTCTTGACTAAAATTTCTCAACCTACAGATGACTTAAATACAAGACACACATTTGCCATGCCTCCATGTATTTGACCTCTTTCTAAGCCACAGAAATCCAAATGTTACAACCTTTCTCATATGGGACTTGATCCAGCTTCCTCAGTGCAATTCTTTGATCATTTAAAGAATATCAACAATCTAAGATATACGGGCGACACCATAATTCTAGCGGAAAACTTTCCAGACCTGTAACAACTACAAAGGAACATCAAGGAAGAAAGTACAAAGGCAGGCTTACTGTTGAAGATAAAGAAAACAAAAATAATTACTATGGAGAATCTACACAAATTCAGCCTAGACAATGAAGAAATAGAAATAGTAAAAGAGTTCTCATACCTAGGATCCAATGTTGATAGAAACGGAGACTGCAGCCAGGAAATCAGGAAAAAAAAATAAGAATGGGGATGACAGCTATGAAAGAACTAGACAAGATCGTAAAATGCAAAGATATACAACTGAGCACAAAAACTAGAATCATACAGATCATTGTATTCGCTATTATCATGTATGGATGTGAGACAGTTGGACAGTAAAGAAAGAAGATAGGGAAAAAATCAATTTATTTGAGATATGGTGCTGGAGAAGAGTGCCAAAAAGACAAACAAATAGGCCCTAGAGCAGATCAAGCCTTAAATCTCCATGGAAGCCAAGATAACAAAACTGAGGCTGTCGTATTTCAGACACATCATAAGAAGACACGACTCATTGGAAAGAACAATAATGCTAGGAATGATGAATGGAAGTAGAAAGATAGGAAGGCCACATGCTAGATGGAGGTCATATTAAAAAGGCATGAGTTTGCAGGAACTGAGCAGTGCAGGAGAGGGCAGAAAGTCTTGGAAATGTCTCATTCACAGGGTCACCATGGTTCGAAATCGACTTGAGGGTGGTTAACAACAACAACAAATGGGACACAGCTAAAAATGTGTATATTGGCAGGAGGGAAGAAGTCACACAAACAGATTTTAAAAGTGTGTCCCCAAAGAGTAATGAGCAAAAGACAGTGAAACAGAATACTGGCCATAACTTTCACAAGTTCTGCCATTCTAAAATACACCCCTATACTCACTTATCTGTGACTTACCCCCCCCACACACACACACACACTGTGAACTCAATAGAACTTACTCCTTAGTAGACATGTATAGGATTGAGTTGTTAATCATCTAAATTGCATACCCTCAATAATTAAATATTCAGGTTTGCTTTCCGAACACTCTTATTTAGTTTGTATTTTCTTCCTTTTAATTGAAACTAATTTTCCTGCTGTTACAGAAAACACCTGGAATGGAATTGATATTTTGAAGAGGTAATTATGAAATTAATTAGGAAATAAGATACTTATTTCCTTAATTACTAAATCTCCATAAGCTGTAAAGGTAGGTAATGCTCACATATCTGAAAGGGAAAGAAAGAAAAAAGCATAATTTTATTATCTTTTTCCTTATCTTATTCCAGGCAAAAGGCCATTTTGTGACATTGGTGGGCAAAGCAGCTTTTGATAAATCATCTCTAAACTTTCATGGCACTCGACATATTACCGCACCACACTGTTATAGTGCTGCTATTCCACTTTTACTGCTCCAGATGCCTCTTGTTGTATTCTGGGATCTGCAGTTTAAGCAAAGGCATTTAGAATTCTCAGCCAGAGAGCTCTTAAACCTCACTGAACTGCAAACACCAGAATGCAACAGGAGGCAGCCAGAGCAATAAAAGTGGAATAGCATCACTATAAAAGCATATTGTGGTAAACTGTCAGAACTCAGTGAGTATCCTAAGTAGAGTATGGTGAAACAAAGGAGTTTATCACATTGGCTTTGTTCCTACGATAGACATGGGATGTAACTTTAAGAAGGCAGGTCTTATTGCATTTCCCCATCAACAGGGAGTATGCAGCCCATTTGCAACCCGGGTGTCTGCCATATCTTTTCAAGAACGGGAAAATCTCATTCTTGAAAAGATGTGTGATGAGCCCAGAAAAGCCTGGGTTGTATAGCTCATACGGGAGCAGCCAAGCCTTCACAGAGTGCAGTTCCTTATCTGTCACTGCATCCACTATCTTTCTGATCTTTCTCTAGTGGGAGGATGTGCTGGACAGTTGACCAGAACAGACAGAGTAAGAAGCACAGGATGTGGGAGGTACAGGATTGGTAGGATTGCTGTAAACTAATATGGCACCTTGGACACTAGCTTTCTGCTGGAAGCCTCCAAGGTGCCATATTAGTCACCTTGGATTTAGAATAAGTAGCACTAGATTCAACGGTTAAACTAGATTACACCAGAGGAAAACAGTGGAATTCTGTCAATAAAATGATCTCTATGAGAAATAATAGTGTGTCTTACAGCAGAGTAATAAGTATTCACAAGCAGAAGGTGAGCAACAGCCAGTGCTGTAAGACCACCCTCAGGGTCTTGCAAAAAAATAAAGCAGAGTTAGCCTTCGTTGTTTACATAGGTTTACTTATGAATACTAAAGGTTTCATAACATCTCATAGTGAGAGGCTCTATAACATCTGATCTTCACACATGGAGGAGAAAAAGCAAAAACTGCAAACTACAAAATGGAACATGAACAAATTCACACTAGCTGCTTATTACTGATGCAAGAAAAGAGAAAGTGTAGCTGAAACCAACAGATAGGAAGTGAAATATTAGTTGCTATGGCTAAACTCTTAGCAAAAAAAAAAAAAAAATACAGACTACCAGTTACTGAGTACAGCCATGCTAGAGTTGCTTCCTCTAACACTTTCCAGTCGTGTTGATTTAGAACTCGTAAATGAAATTTATATGAACTTTTGTATGAATTTTGGGGATCTTGCTGACCTCAAAAGACTGTATTTATGTGTATGAAATGCAGCATTGAAGGATACTGGTCACTGAGAAAAGGAGAGTGTAAGTATGAGGACTGCATTTTAGCAAATTAGCTTCAATTAGCTCCAGAGAAACTGTGAAAGTACAAAAGCTAAAGGAGACATTGGGGATGAAACAGACTGTAAGGACCAGAAAAAGCAAACACATAAGGACAACATTTGGTGAAAGTGGGAGGATTGGACACACCCACATGGAGTGGTGTGACCCATGTCACAAGCAAAGATGCCCACAGATGAACAGGAATGTGCCACCTTTATGAACCACACTGGTTAAGCAGTACCTAGAAAATATATGAGTTTTAAAATTCACTTTTTAAGAAGCAGATAAAGTTCAAAAATATAGCAAATAAGCTCAAGAACCCCAGAAAAATTTGCTCATGGTAAGTAGAGCACAGAGAGCCAGTCTGGCATAGCGGTTTGAGCATTGGACTAGGACTCTGGAGACTAGGGTTTGAATCCTGGCCCAGCCATGTGAATCCACTGGGTGACCTTGGGCAAGTCACACTTTCTCAGCCTCAGAGGACGGCAATAGGTTTACCTTAAGTCTCCATAAGTCAGAAATAACTTGAAGGCATACAACAACAACAACAACAACAACAACAACAACAACAACATTAGAGCGCAGAGACCAACTACTAGAGCAGTGCTTCTGGTCCATCTGAATAAGTCCTTGGTCTCAGAGCTCCAATATCCACTTCACCTTGAAAGTTTCTGAAGTTTGCTATTCCTCTACAATTATTCTGAGCCACCCTTTGGGGGAAAAAATGCTGCTGTCTGCACACATTCTTTTCACAGTCCAAAACAATGTTCTTCCTCCCTTTGAGAAAGTGATGTCAAGGGGCAAATGCTCACATGCTTTGCTTGCTGACCTCCTCACTGACACAGCTTTGTAACTCTCAGACATTGATGTAACCTGTTTTCTAAAACACAACTACAGCACTAGATACTAGTTAGCAACATCAGCACCTGTACTAAAATACACAGTGTATGTAATTCAATACAGCTGGGAAAATATTGTTTTCTTACAGAGTTAGAAATGGGACCATGTCAACCAGGGGCAATTATCATGGTATTGTTTTGAAACCTGTACTGCTATTGTCCATTGTTTCCATCGGGCTTGCAATAACAAGCAGTGGAGAATTAATAACAGTGCAATAAAACACAGTATATCCTGGGAGCACAGCTAAAAAATGGTATGAATCAAGAAAGATGACAAGATAGGGTCCACTGCCAACAAAGCTATCAAGATTTTAGGTGCTTGTGCATCCTTGCCATGCCATAATTTACATCTGTTTTTATTATGCTTATTTGTCTGTCAACATTTGTGTTTAGATTCATTTTTAACATAACAATGGGCGCCCAGACTCTATGCAGGTGGACATGCATTGTGTAACCATCACCTCTGAAAGCTATTTTGAAATGGTATAAAATTCCTGGTACATCAGAGCCTCCTCTCCCCCTGAGACCAGAAGGGGGCTGCCATCCAGAGGGACAAAGAAGCAGCCTTGGGACACCAGGTACATCAGAGCCTCCCCTCCCCCTGGAAATAGCAAGACAACAGACAAAGAGAGAGGCTTCAACACTACAGCCCAGGAACACCACACTATCCCCAACAAGAAGACTAGAAGGCCACTGATGCTGCCAATGAGGACAAAGCAGGAAGCAGGGAGTTGGAGGGGAGGATGGGAAAAACATCTAGGAGTGTAAAAAAGGAAAGGGAAAAGGGAACTGAGGGAGGGAAGAAGGGAGTAGCAAGCATAAAATATAGGAACAGATACTGGGCTGTAGCACTAGCGGTGGGTGACACTGAAGTCAGCTCTCACAGAGAGAACAGTAGTTCACCATAGCTGACACTTGTCAGCACTGCACAAAAGGAGGCAAAAGGTGTCCCTCTTTGCAAGACCATTTCACCAAGAAAACCCTTTAGGTGAGACAGCTCAATAACCACAACTAGAGAGGAGGAGGCCAGACAGAAAACAAGCATAGATAGAAGCAACACTACACATGTAGTTGGAACATGGAATGTGAGAAGCATGAGCTAGGGAAAACTAGACATAGTAAGGAAGGAAATGGAACACATGAATATAGCAATAATGGGAGTGAATGAGTTAAAATGGGCAGGAATGGGTCACTTTGACTCAGACAACTATATAGTGATCTATTCAGGAAATGAAAAAAACCAAGCAGAAATGGGGTGGCTTTTATACTAAGGAAAGTTATATCTAGAGCACTCAAAGGATACAACTCAAAGTCAGACCGTATATTATCAATAAAGCTTCAGGGTAAACCTATAAACATCACAATAATCCAGATATATGCACCAACCACTGATGCAGATGAAGAGGAAATTGAGAGATTCTATGATGTCCAGGGAGAAATTGACAACAGACCATCCCAAGATTTCAAACTAATTATTGGAGACTTGAATGCTAAAGTTGGCAACAAAGAAGAATTAAAAACAGTAGGAATAGGTGTAAGACAAGGCTGTGTCCTAGCTCCCCATTTATTTAATTTATTTGTGGCAGATCTTCCAAATTTCATGTCATCGGTTGATACCCACCCTCCTATGTTAGGAAATCGCCCACTTTTAGTGTTACAATATGCTGATGACACTGTATTACTGTCGCTGACTCAGGTGGGCTTAAAGAGAGCCCTGAATAGATTTAGTGAATATTGTGTAAGGTTCCACCTACAGATAAATGTTAACAAATCAAAGGTCTTGGTATTTTCAAAAGGTTTTACTCCAAGGAAATGGAAAGTGAATAATCAATCTATAGAACAGGTAAAAATGTATACATATTTGGGTGTTCTATTCCATTACAATGGTCTTTGGGTAAAGCAGAGAGAAAAGGCTGTTCATTCTGGGAAAAGAGCATTGGCAACGCTACAATCCTTTTACTATAAGAAGGGAAACCAAGATGTCCTTGCAGCCCTGAAAATTTATAAAGCTAAAATTAGACCTCTAATTTTATATAGTATATCTGTATGGGCAACAGCTTTTAACAAGGAGGTTGAAAATCTACAAACTCGGTTCTGCAGGAAATTGTTATCTATTCCGACATGTGTTCATTATTTAACGTTATATGACGAACTTGGCTTGGACTCACTGGAGACCACAGCCTGGTTGATGGCGTATAAATATTGGCTTAAAATTCATTATAGACCAAATAGATCTAGTTTAATCTGGTTTCTTCTATCTGATAACTATTATACTAAGTGGTCAAAAACCTTTGAAGATAATCTAAAATTAAAGGGTTTAAATTTGGACTCTCTACTCCTATTGACGGAGCAGGAGTGCTTCAAGACAATTAAGGATTGTTTTTTGAGTTGGGAACATAAGAAAATTTATTCTACCTCTCCCAGAGTATGCTCCCCTTTTGTATTTGGCATTCCCCCCTGTTGTGGTGAGATACCAAAGTATTTCCAATCATTGTCCCTTCAGGCGGCGAGGAAAGCCTTCCTCTTTGCAAGACTGAACATCCATCCGTCTTGTGTTACTAAGGGGAGATATATGAAAATTCCATTTGCTAACCGTTTATGTTTTTGTGAAGCATCCCCAGATACCCTACAACATATTGTCTTTCTTTGCCCATTGTATCAAAAACCGAGAAAGAAATTGATAATGAAACTGATGGAAATGAATTACTGTGTAATGGATATAACTCTACTGCATTTATTGGAGGATTGTAATGAGCAGATTACACGATTGATGTCAAATTTTCTAATGGAGGCAACAAAAATTTGGTACAATTTGAACAGCTGTAGTGCATAGAATAACTTGTATAAGGAAGGAATTTTAAAGTATCTATGTAAATAATTTTAGTTATAATTTTAATTGTGTATTATGTTTTTGAGATGCCTAATAAAGGTTGTGATGATGATGAACTAATTATTGGAGACTTGAATGCTAAAGTTGGCAACAAAGAAGAATTAAAAACAGTAGGAAGATTTCGATTAAGAACAAGAAACAAAGCAGGAGAGTGTCTGATAGAATTCTGTGAGGCCAACAATCTATTCATTGCAAATACCTGCTTCATACAACCAGATAGGAGACTATACACCTGGACATCACCAGATCATAAACACAAAACCCAGACAGACTACATAATTGGAAGTAGAAGATGAAGAAGCTCTATCCTTGTGGCCAAAACCAGACCAAGAGCTGACTGTGGCACAGATCACAAACTGCTCATAACAAAAATCAGAGTTAAGCTGAAGAAGAAAACAAAAACCATTATTATACCAAAATATGACCTGAATGACATTTCAGATGAATTAAAGGACAATGTAAGAAACAGATATGAACTATTGGATATAATCAATTGTGAACCTGAGGAACTGTGGACAATGGATGACAGATGAAATACTTCGTGCAATAAAAGAAAGAAGAAAAGCAAAAGCAAATGGAGATAGATACAAAGCCAGAAGTATGAACACAACTGTCCAACGTCTGACACACAGTCATAAGGAGAAATATCACAATGACCAATGCATAGAAATAGAAGAAAACAACAAAAAGAGAAGAACTTAAGACCTCTATCAAAGAATCTGAGAAATGAATGCCAAGTTCAAACTGAGGGCAGAGATGATCTATGGATGAAAAAAAGAACATTATACACGAACAAAAAAGAATAAATAGATGCTGGAGGCAATACAGAGAAGAGTTATACAAAAAGGATGAGGGAATGAATTATATTTGGAATGGGGAGTCATATGAAAATGAACTCCAAATTCTAAGAAGTGAAGTCAGATATCCCAATTCAACTGCTACAGTGCCTACAGAGAGATGCAACTTTAGTGCTAACTGAAATATATCAACAAATATGGAAAACAAAGCAGTGGCCAACAGACTGGAAATGCTTGATATACATACCAATCCACAAGAAAGGAGATGCAAAAGATTGCAGCAACTATAGGACAATAGTACTAATCACATGCAAGCAAAACAATGCTCAAAATTCTGCAGCATAGACTCCAACCATACATGGAGAGAGAAATTCCAGAGGTGCAAGCAGGATTCAAAAAAGGAAGGGGCACTAGGGACCACATTGTGAACATGCGATGGTTTATGGAGTGCACCAAAGAATTCCAAAAAGAATTAGCATGTGTTTTATAGACTACAGCAAAGCATTTGATTGTATAGATCATGAAAAGCTATGGAATGTACTCAAAGACATGGGGGTGCACTACATCTGATAGTCCTGATGAAGAATCTTTGCCAAGGACAAGAGGCCACTGTCAGAACAGAATTTGTGGAAACAGAGTAGTTCCCAGTAGGCAAAGGGGTTGGGCAAGGCTGCATCCTATCACCTTATTTGTTTAACTTATATATATGCTGAAAACATCATAAGAAAAGCAGAATTAGAATCAGAAAAGGGAGGAGTGAAGATAGGAGGAAGCAACATCAACAACCTAAGATACGCTGGCAATACCATAATATTAGCAGAAGACATTCCGGAATTGGAACAGTTAATAAGGAAAGTCAAAGAGCAAAGAGCAAAGGCAGGTCTGATGCTGAACATAAAGAAAACAAAAAATAATGACCACAGAAGAAATACAAAAATTCAATCTAGACAATGAGGAAATTGAAATAGTTAAAGAATTCTCATACCTAGGATCAAACATTAACCAGAATGGAGACAGCAGCCAAGAAATAAGAAGTATAAGCATGGGAAGGCCAGCTATGAAAGAACAGGAAAAGATACTGAAGAGCAAAGACATACAACTGAGCACTAAAGTCAGACTCGTTCAGGCCATTGTATTCCCAGTTACCATGTATGGATGTGCAAGCTGGATAGTGAAAGAAGCAGACAGAAAAAAAATCAACTCATTTGAAATGTGGTGCTGGAAAAGAGTACTTAGGATACATGGACAGCCAAGAAGACAAACAAATGGGTTCTTGAACAGATCAGACCAGGGCTCTCCTTGGAAGCAAAGATGATCAAGTTGAGACTATCATACTTTGGCCACATCTTGAGAAGGCATGGATCATTAAAAAAAACAACGCTAGGAATGGTAGAGGGTAGAAGAAAGAGAGGAAGACCACAAACCAGATGGAAAGACTCAGTCGGGGGGGGGGGGGTGTCTAGGCAAGGGCTTGCAGGATCTGGGCAAGGCAGTGGAGGACAGGGATTCTTGGAGATGTCTCATTCACAGGGTCGCCATGTATTGGAACCGGCTCGAGGGCAGCTAACAAAAACAACAATAAAATACTGAGGTTAATAATGTTTCAAATGGTCCATTCAATGGAATATTTAGCAATAAGGTACAATATGAAAAGAGCAAAATATTCCATCATTATGTGTTTTGCACATAGCACAGAGTTAATTCATGAAAGTTCAACACAAATTTCATCCAGTTCTCACAACAAATAAATATATTATGAAAAGTTCCCTTTTTTACAAAAGATAATCAGACTTTAAAGGAGTGTACTAAAATGTCAACACCTATTTGTCTGAAATTTGATAGGCATAATTCTCTCCTAAGCAGTAGCAGTACCTGAACAGTGCCTCCAATCATACCAAAAGAAAGACTGGTCTGCTGGTTTCCACTGACAGTAAATGAAAAACACATAGAATTGAGGTTGATATTTGGACCAAGGTTTATTGAGGTGTTTTCTGAATCGTCCCTGACCAGATTAGGCTTTCTGACCTTTCAAAGTAAAATCCAAACAGAATCCTGTGGCTCAGTATTGTCAACTATGATGTACTGCTGGGTACAAGACCTGCAGAAGTGTATGCGAAGAACTGCTATCATCTTTAGTCACATGTTGTACTAAAATAGTTTTTTAAATGAGATTCTGCACTTTTTCTAAATGCCTTCAATAGATTTGAGGAATGTTAATTTTATAAGACAGGTTCACATGAGGTATAATTACTGAGGTTCTGAGATGTGGCTTACTGTGAGCAGGTGTGCATAGCTTTATTGACAAAGCACACCAACGTGGTCGGCATCATCAGAGAGAATATTTGGCAGGAAATAATGGAGAAGTTTGACACCGCTATTGAATTGAATTGTGAGATGTGGTAGAGAACCTGTTAAACACTCCTGCATGCATCTAAAATGATCCAAGCTGTTCCAGGTAATGGTGCTTAAACTGTATCATTATGAAGTTTCAAAGATCCTTAAATGGTCCCACCTTTTTCTTCTGAATTCACAGAGTTGTCCCATTGCTGTTTCCTGAGAAAGAGCTACCTTAACCTCTTGCCACAGCAGCAACAACAAAATCAGCCTTGAGTATGTTATAGATTAACACATTTGTTATGGTATGTTGGCCCAGTTGGAAGATGCCACAGGATTTCATTATGGTGAAGTGGGCAGTTTCAATGAAATCATATACACTGGCTGAGATCCTGGATCAGAAGGGAAAGTTATGATAAGTAACTATAATGTGTGTCCTGTCCAGCCTACCCAACTCAACTTTTCTCAGCTGCTGCTGCTGCAAGCCAGTTATTTCCTGGCCAGAGAGTTGCAGGAGGGATAGAGACAAATGTCCAGCTATCATCCTATAACTGGATGCACAACAGGTAAAGCATTCCCAGACTTTACACGATTGTTATCCAATGTTTATTTTAATTTGCTGTCTCTTATATTTTATTGTTTAAATGTTAGTATGTATTAGATTTAATTATTTTTCATGGAATGTATGCCATAGGTAGGTTTGTTTTATTTTATTAATTTTAATTGATTGCATGTACAGAGCTGTGTAAATTTTTAGTGCTTTATAAATAAAGCTTAATAATAATGACAATGACGATCCAGAGGTCCCTAGAGATGATGTCATTGCTGTGCATTGAGCTACAGGAAGCTACAGGATGCCTATCTGCCACTGCCTCCATCCTCATTCCTCATGGGCCAGGAAATGGCCATGTGAGAGGGGATGCAGCCAAGAAAAGGTGGGTTATGGGGATTGGATGTTGCACAGTCTCTCAATAATTGGTCAAACATGACCTCTTCAACACCCCAAAAAGTGAGCTAGAATATCATTAGTCCACTTATGACATTTTAAGCCTTTAACAAGATTTGTTGTTGCTGATAACCACCCTTGAGTCTATCTCAACCCACTGCAATTCTGTAGATGAGATATTTCCAAGACCCTATCTGCCACTGCTCTGCTTGGTTCCTGAAAAGTCATACCCATGATGACTTCCTTAATAGAGTCCATCCATCTAGCATGTGGTCTTCCTCTCGTTCTACTTCCCTCCACCTTTTCTAGCATTACTGGTTTTTTCCCAAACAGTCGTGTCTTCTCATGATGTGTCCGAAGTACGACAGCCTCAGTTTTGTCATCTTGGCTTCCAGGGAAATTTCTGGCTTCATCTGCTC
Source organism: Sceloporus undulatus (assembly GCF_019175285.1). Classification (NCBI taxonomy): domain Eukaryota; kingdom Metazoa; phylum Chordata; class Lepidosauria; order Squamata; family Phrynosomatidae; genus Sceloporus; species Sceloporus undulatus. The sequence goes on along the minus strand of NC_056527.1, from coordinate 58,467,461 downwards.
TAGGGCCCATTTCTTTGTCTTTTTGGCTCTCCATGAAATCCTCAGATCTCTTCTCCAGCACCACATCTTTAATGAATTATTTTCTTCCTATCTTCTTTCTTAACTGTCCAGCTCAACAAGATGCCAACCCATTTGTGGGGTGCTTTATCTTAGTATAGCTTCGTGGAGGATTCCAAATCTCTCTCACTCAATCTCACTCTCGCTCTTGCTCTCTCTCTTTTTTTCCTCTTCTTCAGCTCTATCTTTCCCCATGCAGCCCCTCCTCATGTTCTTGGTGTGCTGTGCTTATGCTAACTAAAGCTTAGGGCCTTCTTTTCCTTTCTTTATTCGACAAGCAGTTTTCACTCATTACGGATCAGTTCCTCGTAGAATTCCAGACCATTCAGTCCTAAAACTGTAGAATTATTCCTCCCACCCAAAGAATGCAGTAATATGCAAAGTGCGATTTCTCATGTTGTTTGGCACCAGCGGAAAACAACGTAACTTTTGCTCTTCAATCTCCCACATAGTCACACTCAGAAACTGACAATAACATGTCAAATCCACTTCACACATTATATTTTTAGGGCAGGGTCTGTTTTAATCTGTTACAGCAAAAACAAAGGGATCTGTGGGGCATATAGACCAACAAAGTTATTATGGCATAGATATTTATGAAGCAGCTCCACAAAAACCTGTGACATATTTTGGTGGAGGCAACATGTGAGAAACATTTGGAGACATTTTCAAAGAAGTAGCCATGTTAGTCTCTTGAAACATAAAAAGGAGGAAGGGAAGGGAAAGAAATGTAGCAAGACTTGTAAGACTAACTGGTTTTTATTAATTATTTTCTGATTACTTTGGGAAATGAGGGTCAAGAACTTTTGGCCATCCAGATTACAACTTCCACAGTCTCTTGCACTGGTTTCTGGGAGTTGAATTCCAAAACATTTGGAACAGACAAGCTTCCCCATCTCTATTGTAAATCTATATATATATATATATATATAAATATCCGGTATGTAAATGCAGAATGTTTAATCTGTTCAATAAAACTATTGTGGCAGTACACAAGGCTTCCGAAACAACTTAACCATCCGAAATAAATCATTTGGTATTATTTTGTGCCAACAAAAAGAAATTAAATTAAATGACGTTAAAAGGAATATGACAACCACTATGGAGACTTCATTTTATATTCTTTAATAATATTGAACTTGATTCTACCATTTTTTAAAATGCTAATGTTCAAAATCTGTAACCCTCAGGTTTTTCTAACTTCTAATATAGAAGTTTAGTTTCCTGTTGGGGGAAAAATAAATTCTAGTTTTCTCCGCAATGATCGGTTCTGCTAATTCAGCTGGTTTCCTGCCGTAATATCCCTACCATTTAGCACACAGCAGCAACCTGGTATCTTCTCCCTGAGACAAAGCCGTTCTTGCCTGCTCCTTTGGGTTCCTTGTATTCTTCTAAATTATTCTGATTGATACAGACCTCGATCCATGCTAATTATCCAGGGCTTCTCTTATAAAAGTGAGGTTTCCATGGAAACAACATAGAGAGAACAGGTGCATGAAAAGCTGTGATATATTAAATGACAGTTACCCTCTGCATGCAGATTGCCATTCTCAGAATTTATTTATAGCAGGTAGTAATTAATCTGTGTGAATCTCATTTCTTTGAAGGGGGAGGCATGAAGAATGATTAACCAGAGTCCTAATTATCTCCATACCTTTGATTCTAAAATTTTTGTCACCCTCAGATACTTCTAACATGGTTATCACTTACATGGAGATGTCACTACTCGAATCTTTAAGCTAATGCTTGTAACAAATACCTTATATTATAACATTTACCTTTATGGTGTGGATACTGAGAATGTATAAACAGACCATTCTCACTGAAAAGGGGACACATGTAAGTTGTCATGAACTAGGACTGCTACAGATGGGATAACTTTATAGAAAATTATAACTATCTGCACAGCAGTGGAAGGAATCGCTCTTAAGAATCCCAGATAGGAGTGCCAAAATAAATGTTCCAGCATTTCACAGGTGAAAACCTGGACACATGTGGCCAAGCAACATCAAAGTGTGGTCGAGATGGTTATAACACAAAGTTATAATTGAAGAAGGGCAGAAAAGCTAGGAGATGCTGTTGCAGTTTGCTTTTGTCTGAGCTTACAGGAAGGCAAGATTCTGATTCTTCTTCTGCCCTCATCTCATCTCCCCTGAGTGCAAACTACTTTTGCTCTTTGAAGTCAATCTGCAGCAAATGAAGTAAACTGAGTACAAAGGAGAAAAGGGGTAAGCAGGGGCATCACCAGGGGGATTTAGTAGTGCTGACTGTACCGGATGTCATGCAATGCGGTAGCGGTGGCAGGGAGCAGGTGGCTGCCTTTCAGAATCAGAAAGTTATATGCATGTCTCTTCAGTAAGTCCCATGAAGTTCAACGGGAGCCATAACGCAGGTTCAGTTGTAAGGGTAATTCGTTACCTCTACCTCCTCTCTTCATTGCCTTCTCCAAAGCTGCATAGATTCTTCTCCATTAACTTTTCCATTAAGTTTATAATTTACATGCACGCACACACATACACTGCACCCACAGAGAGAGAGAGAGAGATACTTTCTTGTCTGAGTAATTATTTCGCAAGGTCTCCCCTCTTCCTGATGTCGAAACATCATCCCTAATCAGTGAGGATGTAACCTTCTTCAACAAATTCACATTTGGCTTTTGAAAGTTCCCGTTGCTTAATCACACAAATCCACAGCTGTTCTCAAGCTCCAAGGTCTAGAGGAGAGGCAGCAAGGCCTCAATCCTTTCCTTTGCTGTCGATTCAGTTTTTTTAATTGCCATCTGGGAAGGTGTTCCTGGGAAGAAAATGTTTCGTTCTTTCTATTTTTAAAAGGTCTATCTTTGTATGTGTGTGTTTCGCCAGAGCAGTAGTTGGGAGATGGAAAAGTGTGGGGGGATTTGCTTCCTTCCCGTCCCCCCCTGCCAGACAGAGCTGTGCTTCCTCTAACAATCTCACTACATTTGATCCTGCACAGCCCTTGTACTCATGACCCACATAATGCCTAGATAATACTGGGATAACAAAATGGCTCAATAAATCATTCTATAAGGCATAAGGCACAAAATGGAACAACAAGGCCCTCAGCGTTGGCCCCTGAGAATCCCACAAAAATATTTGTGCCATGCACGTGAGTTTGGCATGTTAAACATTAGGAACCTCAGCAATTACTCCCAAATCCTGATTGGACTCATTTTCCCTCATCTTGCATCCCCAAACCATCCAAACCACTTCCAAGATAAGGATACTAATACTGGCTCTACTAAAACGCTGTAGTGTTAGGATTACAGTAAAACAAGTATTATGAAGTCTTGTGACCATGTCCTAGTTCCAGGCAGGACTGAAGTCAAGCAGTCCAATATTGTGAAACTACACAGACTCAGCTAACAAAGCACACAAGACCATTGGTCAGAAAACTGAGCCAACATTTGGCCAGTCCTGAGGCTTAAATTTATTATTATTTATTATTATTTTATTTACTGTATATACTCATGTATAAGTCTAGAAATTGTAGTCAAAAAATTGACCCTAAAAACCTGAGTAGACTTATCCATGGGTCAATGTAAGTACTATACCTTAACTCTTATTTTAAAAAAAGGGAACCATCCCCTGGTAAAAGCCAAGCACTGACCTCCCTCTATTCTGTCATCCATCCAACCTTTAGGGTGGGCACAGTCAAGCCTACTGGAATTTTGTCAGTTCTTTGACATTGCTTTCTTTGGCCCATCCTTTACATCCTTTGTTGCATGCCCTTAAGTTTTATGCTCAACTTATCAATGGGTCATATCAAAATTTATAATTTTGGCCCCCAAACCTGCCCTCAACTTATACATGAGATTGACTTATAGTTGAATATATAGGGCATTTTGTTTCTATGCCATCTTTCTCCCAGACAGAAACCCAAGATGGCTCACAGATAAAATCATTTTTAAAATGTTACAATAATTTTTTAATCAACTAGCTAAAAACAGTATAAAGTGCCATAAAACATACAAAAGTTTAAAAACCTATCAAAATCATACATCCTATTTAAAAGCTCCCCTGGCACAATTATACTGTATATTAAAAGCATGCTTGAGTAAAAATGTCTTTGCCCGCCAGTGAAAGGAAAGCAGGGAGAGAGCCAACTTGGCCTCCTGTGGAAAGGAGTTCCAGAGGATGGGGCCAGCAACTGAGAAGGCTCTGTCTTATGTCATCAACAAGCGAGCCTGTGATGGCAGCAGGACTAAGAGAAAGCCTTCCCTCGTAGATCTTAGGACCCTTGCAGGTTTGTATGGAGATATATGGTTTTCTAGATAGTCTGGACTTAAGCCATATAGTGCTTTATAGGTCATGACCAGCACTTTGAATTGTTAATTGGAAATGAACCAGTAGCCATTGGAGCTATTTCAACTAGGAAATTATTTGCTCCCTATAACTGGCCCCAATCAGCATTTTAGCCACCACATTTTGAGCCTGCTGAAGTTTCCATAGAGTTTCCAAAGGCAGCCCCACATAAAGTGGGTTACAGTAGTTCAAATGGCATGTGTCACTGCAGCTAGATCTGATGTATCAAGGGATGGGCGCAGCTGGCACACTAGTTATATGCTGCTACAACCACGGCCTGAGACTAGTGGGGACTCAAAGATCAAGACCAAACCTACGAGGACAGTCCTAATCTCAAGGAGCCTCACACCTTTTGTCTTCATGTAAAAAACCATGTCCCCAAAGTGGCTGGAATCCACTTCGTTTGGCCCATCTGTTTCAGACCTAACAGACAAAGACTAAACTAGAATGTAGTTAGTTGGCTGGCATGTTAGTCTATATAAGTCACTCTTTAACAATACTCTCACAGCAGCTTGCAATCAAATAAATAAGAACACACTGTAACACAAACTCGTATAATTCACAATAAAACAAAACACAGCCAAGCAATAAAATAAGAGCTAAATGGACTTATGATCTAACTTGCTATAAAACAGGTATGCTCCAGAAATTTCCTTTATGATTCTTCCAAAAGTACTGAAAATATCTGATTTGGAGTTAGAACAAAGTTCACCCTTCCTGGAAGAAAACACAGAAACATAAGAACCATACAAATGATCACAGGCCTACATAATCCAACATTTTGTTCATGCAGTGGCCAAGCAGTGAAACATGAATACAATTGCATACTCCCCCTCGCATTCCCAGGTACTAATATTAGGGTTCCCAAGAGTCCCATTTTACACAAGACTTCCGTTATCTGAGGTTTTAAATCCCAGTCCTTTATCGGGGTAATGGGGATGCCCCCAAATCCTGCATTTGAGGTCCCACTGGATTGACACCCCCCCAAGCATTTGGTATGCTGAAAACTGTCTCATTAATGCCAAACAGAAAGTCTGTGATTGGCTTGATACCATGCTTCCTCCTCTCAGTCTGCAAAGTGAGGTTGTTATCTCATGACAACTGGACTGCCATTGTGAGATTTGAATGGGTTTTCAGGTTCTGAGGAGATTTTAGATCTTGTGGGAGAGCAGAGATCTCATAGGAGACAGGCCTCTCATGAGATTTGAGGTGGCCTTATATGACCCAGCTGGTCTTGAGCTGGCATCTGCCTATATCCTACAGCACTCTTTCAACACACTAAGGCAAACTGCCTCTGACACTAAAAGTGATAATGTAACCATGGGGGAGCCAAAGGTATCTAGTAGATTTTGAATGCTAAGCAGGGTCAGTAGTACCACCAGTAATCACCAAGTGCTGTAGTCTCTTTTCTGAGGAAGGCAATGGCAGACTGTCTCTGAGGAGTCTTTCCCTTCGAAAACTCTATAATAGGGTCATCATAAGTCAAAGGTGACTTAAAAACACAACAACAACAAATAGACCTGTTGACCAGTAGCCAGCAATGTAGTAGGAGCCATTACAAATTCAGTGGATGGTCCCAGTTTCTTGTACAATGAGTGAGTAAGAAATGTGTTTCCCATTCCACCTTCTTCATTCTGTGCATAAAATAAAGTACAGTATTTAGACTGGTAAAGCTGATTAATTTCTGTGTTTGTGTCTGAACTCCTTTATCATGAGATTAGTTCAGGCACTGTGTACATACTATATTTGTGTGTGTGTGTGTGTGTGTGTATGTGTGTGTACTATAGACTGTATATATATTACATACTATATATGGTACATATACCTAAGCAATCCACCTAAGTGAGGTAGCTCAAAAAATAATGTCTCAATTTTTCTATTTTACGAAAATATGCAAAACTGGTTCCAGCCAGATCTTAGTAAGAATGCAACATGTTTTTAAAAGTTCCTCAAAGCAAGTGAATAATAAAACTTTTGAGATTACACTTCTATGATTTTTCATATAAGCATGTTGAATTTTTTTTACATAAATGGTAACATTGTCATATAAAAAGCGCTGAACATTCTGCTCATTGTTCAGCTAATTAAAATTTGCCTGTCAGAGTGACATTACATAAATAACACTTTCCGAAAGACCACAAGGAGCTGTATTTTTGTCTAAAAACTAACTCTGCCGATTTTAAAAAACTGAGTATGTTCAGCTGCAATCAGAAGTAGAAATGTTGTGGACTGAGATGCAATGTTAAATTAAATACCAAATGAAATACAAAAATGCTGGCAGGTGAGAGAACACTGCAGCCATATGGCTTTCCCCGGGAATGGAATGGAGCGGAAGGAGGGAAGGAGATGAGAAGGGATAAAGGCAGTGCAATGTTTGGGTACTGTCAGGTGCTCAAATTCTAGATCAGGACTAAAGGTGCAAGAGGTAAGAATGCTGTATTGATTTTTGCAGACCATGGAATTGCAGTGGGAAAGAGCCTTTTGTGATAAGGCCCTAAGACTGAGAAGGGATTTGGATTCCTGAACTGGAGCTCAATGTCCAGCTAGAGCAAATAGAGCGCCATTGAATGAATGAAGATTTTCAGATCAAGTAGCCATGTTAGTCAATTGCAACAAAACCATGAAAGAATCCAGTGGGATCTTAAATATTAGATTACATATTATAGCATAAACATGCACCTGAAGTGGACCATAAAAGGTCATGCTGTAATAAATCTGATAGGCCACAAACCAATGGGGGGTTTATGCTGCTTTTGATTTGTACTTTTTACATTCTTGCATAAAGAGGTAGCTAGTATCTCCTTATGCAAGCAGTTCCCCTTCTTCCTGCAGTGCAGAGAGCTGGCTTACTGGGGAGTGAGAGCCCATGACCACAGCTCATTTCCTCATGGCATGGAATAGCAATGGCCCAGAATGGTCTAGAACACCACCAGAATGTCATTGCCTTTGTAGTTCCAGGTCATTCTCATAAATATGCCAAAATAATTTTACATTCCCCCAGCATGATTTTGGGTTTAATATTTAAGATACTGCATTGCTCTTTGTTATTTTTATTGTATCAGGGTGGTGTTTTTCCCTACACTGACTAAGAATGGGAGATGTCACTTTTCATACAAGGAGTGTGTAATGACCAAACTGGTATTTTGAGATGGTACACTTCATCTGTTAGTATAATCAGCACAAATAATGGTTGAAGGGGAAGAAAGCAAATTGATTTCTAAATACTGTATACACAAACACATCTTCACTGAATGTGTTATAACTTTATTATAGATTCCACTGTTACACAAGATAAATCAAGTTCATAAACCTCACTGAGCTGCTTTGGCCAGAGCTTTTATACATGTTGATTTTCATTTGAAGTGTACCATAGCTGTGAGACTGCCATTTAGTTCCTGGCCAGCTGGGTTACAATAAAAATATATCCATCTACAGCCAAATTTGTGAATAGAATTTATTAAAGCATCACTTAGCTGACTGCACTACCTGACAACAACAAAATCAGACTCCGGGCAGTCTCTCTTTTTTTAATTATAATTTTATTGACTTTTCCAAACATACATTAAAAACAAATTACAACTCAACCATATTAATTTATACAATCATATAATCATATTGACATCTTCTATCCAATCTCATATATAGTCTCTTATTGTACTTCTCATTTATACACACATCTATATACTCATTTATCAACTTTCTTTGACTTCCTAGTTCCCACCACTAGAGTTATATTTTGCTTTAGTCTGTATTTCTACTTCATTTTCTGTTACCCACCCTAACATTTTTATGTAACTCATACTTGTTAGTTCATCACTGTATTTTACCCATTTTGTCTTTTGCAATTGTCATATAACTAATATCTTTTCTTAATGTTGCTGTTTCTGGGTTTTTTTTAATTCCTTTACATAATTATATTTTATCCAGTACCTTTCAGTAATAAAATTATTATTGTTGTTTCTGTCTTAGGTATCTCTTTTCCTATTATTTTCCCATTGTTTCCCACAAGCTGGCTATTTTTCCCCATTCGCTTTCATAAAACTGTAATGACTAATTACTTACCTTAATTTGTCCATCTCTGTCATCTCCATTAATTTTAGGATCCATTCATCTATATTCGGAATTTGTTGATCTTTCCATTTCCTAGCGTAAATCATTCTAGCTGCTGTCACTACATATGAGAGTATTTGCCCAAATTCTTTCTCCATCTGAGTGTCTAATCCAATTAGCATGTTTAATAGATAGGTTTCTGGTCTTAGAGGGAAATTAATTGTTAGTGTTTCTATTATTCTTTTATGTATTTCCCTCCAATATTTTTTTAGCTTTCTCACACTTCTACCTCATATGGTAGAGGGTGCCATTTTCTTGCCCACATTACCAACAGTTGTTTTTTGACTTGTTACATATTTTAGCGAACTTCGCTGGTGTTAAATGCCATCCGTAAAAGAGCTTGTAGGCATTCTCTATGATCAGCGTAACTTAACAGCCATTGACTCCCAAACAGACAGGCAGGAAAGAGTGTCTTCTTACCACTTTGGGGGCGGGGTGTGCAGATCACTCCGCTGCGGCCTAAGGTGGCCTGAAGCCGGCCAAAAAAGGAGCACAGAAAAAGTGCTCCTTGCTCATGGTTCAGCAGCCAGCTCCAGGACATCTAGGGAGAGAAGAACCACTGGACCTCATCCCCTTTCCCTCCATCATTCCCTTCTCCTTTTGTTTCATGTCTTTTAGATTGTAAGCCTGAGGGCAGGGAACGGTCTGATTAAAAGTATTATTGTAAGCCGCCCTGAGAGTCATTAGGGCTGAAGGGCGGGATATAAATATCTAAATAAATAAATAAATAAATAAAATCTAGTCACTGTAGTTACACACCGGTCAGGAGTCAACTGAGGCTGGAGTGGCCAGACGCCACTACAAGCTGCCAGTCTGCTTCCATAATTGCAAAGCTCTCATAGTGAACTACCAGAAAGATTCAAAAAATCCAACTATTAAAAACAAAACTTTTATGAACACTAAACAAAACATGAATAGTGGTATTTCAGCAGCACTACTTCATATCATGTAATTGTTTCATGTATATTTGAAGTTAAACTTTGTTTGATGCTCATTGACTGCAAAAATGGACAGCTCTCCTATAAGCCAGTGACCCATCTGTCAGAGGGTAGAGGAAGGGGACCAGTCGGGTTGGGATCCCGCCATGGAGGACAGCACCCTTGAGGACCCAGGAGATGCTCCTTGGGTCGAAGGCGGGGCCACCAAGGGAGAAGCAGCTGAACCCAATGTGGAGCGGGAGAGAGAGGCGGGTCCGAGGGATAAAAGGGAGGAGGAACCAGGGGAAGGGGGCGCGCCGGCGGGAACTGGCGGAGGAAAGGAGACAGGTTACGAGGAAAGCATCCAGGCGAGGGTGAGTGAAGCCTTGTCGGCTGAGATCAATCGCCGATACTTCCGGGGTCAGAGAACCAGCCTAGGGAGAGGGCTAGAGGGCCGACCCGAAGAGCAAACCTGGTGGCCACCGCACCCCACAGGCTTGAACCCCGAACCCTACGTAGCCCGTCCTGTCCTACACCCTGGACCCCGCCTTCTGTGGGACATCCGCGGAAGGAGCGCGGCTACAGCGAGGGAGGCCTCCAGTCGGGCTCGGCGAGAGTTGCCTTCAGTCCATGAGGAGAGTTGCCCGAGAGAGCTGTAGAATACTAAGGACAGAGTGAGGTGGCCGTTTGTTTAGCCCTACGAGGACTTTAAGTTTATTCTTCGTGGAAAGGACAGTGAGTTAACTGTTTCTTTACTGTTGCCTTCGGGCTTGTTTCAGTTTATTAAAAGTTATTCAGCAGCAACCCGCGTCCTGACGTATTTCTCCATGGAACCCATGGGACCACCTCCTCCTCCCCCAGAGGGGACACGGGGCCCGGCGACACCATCTAAGTCTTGAGCATCAATCAAGAAGGCATACATTACCTCACTGTAGCAAATAGTAGCAACATCCCTTTCTTCTTTCTGACTGGACATAAACTAATGATCGGCTATCCTAAAATACCTCCCGCACACTCTTTCTTACTCCTGCATCCCCTGTCAACCATTTTACAGTACTGAGAAATGGAGCACATACTTGTACTAGGTTCTATTCCATCTCTGTGATGTTTTGCACAAGCATTTGCTTTCACTTGACAGTTCCTATGGGTGGCTATTTTGCTGTTGCAGAAAACTTATGTTTGACTTTATCATTCTCTTTCTTTTTTAAAAAAAAAAGTTGTAGATAACAGATCACATCCTGTACTGCAGCTACCAATTTGTAACCTACAGTTACAAATCTGTAAATGCTCCATATTTGATAATACCATGTACTCACGATCATGGTGCTATTGCCATGATCATAAATCCTTCCCAAACCTCAACAGTCAGCAGCCAGATCAAGTGAGGAAGATCTGTTCAGCTGGTGACTGGAGCTTAGCAGAAGGTTTTGAGGCCTCTCCTGTCAGTGGGTAGAGTTGCAACAATCAGAAACAGAATGTCCTCACAATTCCTTGTTTCAATCTTGCCTGCTGGCAGGAATGCCTTGGAAACATCATCCTGCTGAGCACACTCCCCAGCTGAACAGACCTCCATCATTCAATGTGGCAGTTAAGGTGGGTATGGATGGTCAGGCCAGGAGATGGTAGCTAGGTATGCGCTTATAAATACGTAGGTGATATAGAAGCTTGGTGATTATTTGTGTTTCTCTATTTTACTTATTAGTTACATTCATATGTTACATGATTCACACCTTTTCAAAAGCATATTTATTGCAGCCATTTTTATGAAGATGTAGCATCTGTTGGGCCCTAATCCAGAGTGGATCAAAGCCCAAATCATTTTTTTCTTCTGAAACTGCTACTTTGCTGACTTCTGTTTTTCTTCTATGATACACTGTGAGTTTCATCAAAAAACTGCCACAAGGTCCTGATTATTTTCCACCTCACTCCAAAATAAAAGTAGCTATTAGAAGTACACTTTTGGAAAGCACAAATAAGGGGAAGTGTTGTTTGTCCTTGATGCATTTCTTTGAGGATAGAGAAAGCACTTGTACTAAGAAATTATTCTGGGTGTTTATTTATTTATTTGTTTGTTTGTTTCTTTTTATGTCCGACTTTTCTCCCAAACAGAATTCAAGGTGCTTTACAGTATAAATAAAACAGAACATCTAAAACTACATGAAGTATAAAAATTACAAAGGCATTAAGTAGCACATTCAGTTAAAACACTAGTTTTAAAACATTAAAAATTAAAGCAATTAAAATACACATTGCAAATTAAAACAGCATATCCAGTTTCACAACTCTGCACCCTGGTCAGACAAGCCTGAAGGCATGTTTAAACAAGAAGATTTTTGCCTGCCATTGAAAAGACAGCAGAGAGGGAATAGTTCCAAGGCCTAGGAGCAGACACTGAGAAGGCTCTTTTCTGTGTTCTCATCAGCCAAATCTGGGAGGGTGGTAAGATCATAAGACTCAGTCAGGCTCATATGGGGAGATATGGACTTTCAGATAGTCTGGGCCTAAGCTTTATAGATCAAAAAAGTGTCCAGAAATGGACCAGCAGCTAGTGAAGGTGTTTCAGCAGGGAAATAATATGCTCCTTCTAACCAGTCTCAGTCAGCAGTCTAGCTGAAGCATTTTGAACCTGCTAATGTTTCTGAACAGTTTCCAAAGGCAGCCCCACATAAAATGCATTACAGTAATCCAACTGGGATGTAATCAAGGCATGTCTTACCATTGTCAGTTCTGTATTCTCAAGTAATGTGCACAACTGGAACTCTAGTTTTAACTGTGAAATTTTGGCCATCACTGAAACCTGGGCATCCAAGTTCAGGGATGAGTCCAAGATTATGCCCAAGCTATGAACCTAACATTTAGGGAGAATGTAACGCCATCAAGCACAGGTAGATTCCCTACTTCCTGATTTGCTTTCTATCTGACCAGGAGCACTTCTGTCTTGTCTGGGTTAAACTTCAATTTGTTTGCCCTCATCCAGTCCATTACTGACAACAGGCACTGGTTTAGCACTGAGATAGCTTCTTTGGAATTAGATGGGAAGGAGAGATATACCTGAGCACCATCCACATATTGGTGGCACTGAACACCAAATTCCCACAAAACCTCTCTCAGCAGTTTCATATATATATATTAAACAGCATAGGGGGACAAAACAGGGCCCTGAGGTGTTCCTCAGGCCAATGGCAGGGTGCCAAACAGGAATCCCCCAGCACTACTTTATGGGTTCACCCCTCCAGGTCAGAAGGAAACCACTGGAAAATAGTGATTTCAAGTCCTATCCCAACATGGCTGATGGTATCAAAAGCTGCTGAGACATCCAACAGAAACAACAGGGACACAACTCCTTCATCCCATTCCCTGCGCAGGTCATCTACTATGGCAACCAAAGTTGTCTATGTCCCATAGACAGGCCTGGAGCTAGACTGAAATGTACCCAGAGTGTAATGCTTTTTTTTTTTCAATGATAGCTCCCAGAATCCTCTTGCAATCATCTCTCTTGGCCATGCTGGCTGAGAAATTCTGGAAGTGGTAGTCCAAAAAAGTAACTTTTCCCAGCTCTGATGTCAGTACACTTAGAACATCTGCCTGCCTTCACACTCAAGTACAATAACCACTTCCATATTTCCAGATGAGGAGACCCTGTTTTGAGCTGTTATGATGGTTGAGTACATATTAAGAACTTGAAGGCAAGAATTATTCTAGGGATGTTTTAATTATCTGCAACACAAGCTTTACGAAACAAGAAAATTGGGAGTCATCTGTACAATTTTCCAAAAGCTAAATGTCTTGAAGTACGCAAAAGCATAGCTAATGTATCCAGGCTATTAACTCCCACCTCCAGTGATCCCACAGATAAACTATACAATTATAATTAGTGCCTGTTAGCATTTGTAGTCCCAGACTAAACAAGTTTTATAACAACATTTGTTATGGTTGTAGCACTGCAGGCCAAGGAAGACATACAGAAAACAATGACTTAACATAGACAGTTTTGAGGAAAATGAATCACAGGAGGCAAACAAGGATAGGAACCTGTCGTGCTATGCCAGCACTACTCCCTGTTGTGTGGTTGTACTTTTTACAAGCTGGCATAAGGAGGTTTCCAATTTAGGAATAATGAGAGTTACAGTCCAATATTGTTTCAAAAGCAGCCTTTTTCCCATGTCCGGCCAATAAAGATGAAGAGTGTATCCACACTGGAAAATTATAGCAGTTTCATGCCATCTTAACTGCTAAGTCTTTGTCTTATAGAATTCTAGAATTTGTAGCTTGGTAAGGTGCCTTCCTCTGAACTACAACTGTAGTGCTTTCCAGCAGAAAATTCAAAGAACCCGTTAGCAAACTACATATCCCAGTATTCCACAGGATGGCGCTATAGCAGTTGAGGTAATGCCAAAGTGCTATAACTCTGTAGTGTGGATACACCTGCAGAAAGGCACTTGATTCTACATCCTCAGAAATGTAACCTAACACCAGTCTCTTTCACACTGTACAATTATAGGATTTTGATACCATCTTTTCTACAATTGATGTATCCTACAAATCCTGGGACTTGTTCTTAGAGAAGCACTAGAGTTTTCTCACAGAGAATTCTAAAAACTCCATCAAATCCCATGATTCCATGGGCTGAAGCCATGTCAGTTGAAGTGTTAGATAACACTTTATCTAACTTTGAGAGATGAAGGGCCTTTCCTCAATTCATCTGCCTTGGCCTCAGAGGGAGAGGGGGGGGCATGCAGAGCTCTGCCAGGCCTAGCCCAGAGTCAGAAAAGGGCCCTCTCCCCCCCCCCCATTCCATCTGCCATGGCCATGGCCTCAGAGGGAGAGAAAGAGCAGGCACAGTTCTACCAGGCCTAGCCCAAAGGCAGAAGAAGGGTTCTCCCTTCACTCCATCTGCAATGGCTCAGGCCTCAGAGGGAGAGAAGGGGCAGGCACAGCTTCACCAGACCTAGCCCAGAGAAAGAAGAAGGGCCCTCGTTCCATTCCATCTGCCATACCCATGGCCTCAGAGGGAGAGAAAGGGCAGGCACAGTTCTACCAGGCCTAGCCCAAAGGCAGGAGAAGGGTTCTCCCTTCACTCCCTCTGCAATGGCTCAGGCCTCAGAGGGAGAGAAAGGGCAGGCACAGCTTCGCCAGACCTAGACCAGAGAAAGAAGGGCCCTCGTTCCATTCCATCTGCCATACCCATGGCCTCAGAGGGAGAGAAAGGGCAGGCACAGTTCTACCAGGCCTAGCCCAGAGACAGAACAAGGGCCCTCCCTCCAATCCATATGCCATGGCACTGGCCTCAGAGGGAGAGAAGGGGCAGGCACAGCTCTACCAGATGTGGTCCAGAGACAGAAGAAGGGTCCTCCCTCCATTCCATCTGCCATGCCCCTGGCCTCAGAGGGAAAGAAGGGGCAGGCACTGCTCTACCAGACCTAGCCCAGAGACAGAACAAGGGCCCTCCCTCCATTCCAACTGCCATCACCATGGCCTCAGGGGAAGAGAAGAACTGCTAGACCTCATCCACTTCCCCAATGCCATTCTCCTTTTTTGTCATGTCTTTTCAGATTGTAAGCCTGAAACAATTTGTTAGCCGCTCTGAGAGCATTTCTGAAGAGCAGGGTATAAATACAACAACAACAACTAATTTAACAAATAATAATAATAATAATAATAATAATAATAATAATAATAATAACTGTGCACTATGAAGAAGACCACCATCTCAGCTCAAGCTGATTCTTCTGCCCTAGAGTCTCTTTAGGGCAGAGTGTTACAAAGTTAAAGATTCTATGGCATAACATGTAGCTGGAATTCATTTATTTATTTGAATTTGTGTTCCTTCTTATTCCATGTTTTGTAACACTGACTTTCTGTCCTGAAGGACTCTACCTTTTAATATTTTACTGGTCCAGTCAAGGTATTACCCCACTTTGGTGTTGTTGTTATTTAAGTAAATTGTTGACCAGGGTTCAATTCCCAGTTTAACAATGCAACCCACTGAGTAACCTTGGGCAAATCTCTCTGAGCCTCAGAGGAGGGCAATGGCAAACCCCCTCTGAAGAAACCTGCCAAGAAAACCCCATGATGGGTTCACCTTAGCATCACAATAAGTTGGAAACAACTTGAAAGAACACAACACCAAACAACAACAAATGGATTGTATTCCCAGAAAATGAATTTTTAATGCAACTGTCCACAGAAGTAGCTCAGTTGTTGTATGGAACTGAGTGTCAATATGAAGAACATGCTTATTTGGACAGGTTCCATTAGCCATGCTGGCAAGCAGACTCTGGGAGTTGTCACACACACACACACACACACACAAACACAAACACACACACACACACACGCACACATAAGAAACCAAGTTTCCCAAGCTGAATATTACTTTTCTGAAGGAAGCACTTCAGTCGGGAACCAGCCTTTCTTTTAGGAGAAAATCCAAGTTTCAGCACTTGAAAACAACACGTTATACCCTTTTTGGACAAAAGTGAGTGCAGAATGTAATTTATTTCATAGTTGTCATAAATCGGTTCTAGAAAGTTCTAGAAGCATGAGCTGTCAGAAGACTGAAGGTTGATGGCTGCTTGCTGACTCACAGCTAAAATATGAAATGACTTCCTTGGAGTGGGGTTTTTAATAATGATATGTCAACATCTGCCTCTCCCTGGATGGTGATTTGATTTGGACCCTGACCCTGTAGTTTTGGTACTTATTGAGTAATATTAGTGAGGCAACTGATCTGACACCCTGGATATTACAGTTATTTCTCAACAGGTTCTTCAATAAAAAATAACTTCAGCAGCACAAACTTGTATTGAAGGAGGCTCTGGCTATGTATGAAAGCACTCAAGCTTGGTTGAATTGCATTTGGCATATCATCAAACCAGTGATTTGCTGTGACTTTGTCAGTTTAAGCAATTTTCAGTTAATTTAACATCTTCTCATAATACTAACAGCTCTGAAAAGTGAAAGATAAGGACCAAAAGTACAGGCTTCCTTCAAACGTTCAGTGCAGTTCAATGCTACCTTAAAAGTGAGAATGCCTTACAAAGTGCTACCCTAAACGTTAGCCAGATTTACCTACCAGTAAGTAGGACTACTGTTAAGCTATTACAGCATGGGCATCGCATGACCTGCAGGTCTTCAAGGACATTTTTATGGGGCCCATTGGTTTTTGCACGCCCATCAAAGAAAAATCCTAAAGCCTCCAGGGCCTACATACTTACATGGAAGTTAGTCCCATTAAACTCAGTAGAGCATATTTCTGAATAGACATGTACAAGATATGAGCTATTAGATTATGGGTTTAATAATTGTATGTGTGGCTTTTCTCTTTAGAAGAGGTAGAGAACCTCAAGAGCCAAACCCAGCTCTCCTGGAAATCCAGTCATACCCTCCAAGCTTTTCCAGAGAGCCAACACCTCCTTTTTCATGAGACCATCATTTGATACTTTACAACTATTAAATTGTATTCAGCCCTTAAATGGAAAGAATGGAAAGAAGCTCCTCAACCTTGCTTATGATTGTTGTTGAACTGCTATTTCCTAGCCAGAATAACCTATGATGAGCAACACTGGGATTTGTAATCTAAATAAGACCCTCTTGCTGGCCACACACTTCCAGACCTGATTCAGATGGTGGTGATATGCATTATCTCATGTAAATGTACCTTGATCATTCTGCTAAGAGTGCCTTCAATGGGCTTCTTTCCCTTCATGATAAATCAAATAAAGCAAATGTAAGTTAACAACTACCAAGTATTTCTATTTTGCTGAAAAGTCAACTTGCCAAGCATCAGACCAAATCAAGCACACAGAGTTTTTAACATAGCCTTATATCTTATTTAAGATATAGGTCCAAAGCACGCTCCAGAAATAATCCAGTTTGCTCTATATTCTTGCAGTTAAAAACCTGCTTAGCAGTTTAAAAAGAGGGTACCGCAGTCTTTGATGGGATATATTACAGAGCAGAATTGGGCTACTGATCCTATCTGTAGAATTCATTAACCAAAATGAAATTACAGAGCCAGAAATTTGGGGATTACGTGCAAACAGCTCTTCACACACATTTACATCAGGTTGTATGTAATTGGGTAAAGATTCTCTAGATTAAAAAAAGGTAGCATAAAGCCAAATGCAGTTGGTTCTGCATTGCATCTAGGCCTAATTCTGTTCTTTGTATAAAATTTTATATATTGCAAGCCCAAAAATATTTCATCTACCGTACTGCGAAACCATAACCAAGCTTGCCACATTCTGAATGATAACTATCTCCAGCTCCATAGAGCCTTCTCTATCCATTGCCTTTCTCAAAGGAGAGTGGTGAGATTTAGTTTTATCCCGCATAAATCTAAAAATATGCTCCATTTCTATGCAAGGAGGAGAGAAGGTATCACTGCCATACTCATGAGCTTGGCCATCATCTGATTTTAATGAAAGTGAGAGATTAAAGATGAATGTTGAAGATTAACTATAATAAGCTGCTTTCTTTAGAGTGATCTAATATAATTCTGAATGAATTAGGAAGCAGATTATTGACCTGTCTGCTACAGCACTCACAAGTCGCAATCTTATTATAGTTGTTCCATCAAATAAAAGGAGAGTTTATTAAGACAATTTATTCTGACTCCCTGTCTGTCTACACATTTCAGTATTCTGACCACCACGGACAACCTGTAATAGTTTATGTGGCCACAGAAAACTGAAGTGTGTTGCTTGTATCATGCAAAATGCTTTGCTCTCAGTGTGTCCACTGCTTCAAATACTGTTTTCTAGAGAGTAGGGGGATGCCATTAAGGTTGCCAGTTGGAAAACTGGTGAACTTCTATATCTTTAATGGTTGTGTTGAAGGGAATTTCAGCAGGTGTTGGGATGCTATACAGTCAGCTCTCGGTATCTGCAGGGGATCCCTTCCAGACCCCCCGCTGGTGGATACCAAAATCATAGATGCTTGTTCCATCGTCCCCAATGGTGGTGCAGCCATGCAGCCATGCCACCATTGGGACAATGGGGCTTCACCAGCCCTCATGCATGCATCCATCCTACTTTCCTCCCTTCCGGCTCTCACCTATGGCCGGCAGATGCTGCCACCACTTCCTCCTCCTCCTTCTCCCACCTCTTTCTCCTCCTCCTCTTCCTCCAATCTCCTCTTGCACCAGCACTCATCCTTCCTCTCTGCCTCCCTCCCTCTTGGCTCTCACCACTGATGGCAGGGCGTTGCTGGTGCCACTGCCATGGCTTCCTCCTCTTCTTTCCCCTCTTTCTCTTCCTCATCCTCCTCTTCCTCCTTCCTCCTCTTCCTCTCACCTCCTCCTCTTCCTCCAGCCCTCATCCTTCCTCTCTCCCAGCTCTCACTGCCAGCGGCAGGCAAGCAGTGTGTGGCTAGCAGCAGGGAGACACCACTGCTGCTGCCACTGCTTCCTCTTCCTCCCCCCTCCTCTTCTTCCTCCTCCTCCTCCTCCTCTTCCTCCCGGCTCTTCCTTCTCCTGCTCTGCCTCTTCCTCCACTGTCAGTGGCACCCTAACATGGGCTTGCCATCCGTTGCCTCTACTTGTTCTCCCTAGTGTCAAGGAGACAAAGCACACTCATTCCCATAAAAAGAAGTGAGAAAAGGAAACCAAGACAAGGGATTGTGATGATCTGGTATTTTAGCCTTACATAACTTTCTTTTGCAAAGTTTTTAGAACTTAGTGTTTGGTGGCAAATATGTGAACACCTTGTTTTTAAACACTATTCATCACTGTAAAAGGAAATATTCAATTAACTTGTTTTTGTTAATTTTTATTGGAGAAAAAGTCTTCAGAAAAAATGAGAGAGGGGGTTTTCTGAATGTTTCTATAGGTTTTTTTCCTCCTCATCCTTCACATCTCTGGCTGTTTAATGGATAGAAGTAGCTAAGGGACCTAGGAAGAACAGCCATGGCAGAAGCACCACTGTTTCCCAGTCTCTGCTACTGGGTGCAACTGCCTCACTTTGCCTAATGGTAGAACAGGTCCTGGAAATTTCAACACTTGCAATTAATTTTGCAAACTATTAAAATTCTGTATAAATAATTTGCAAAGCTTCAAGTATACATGCCATGTGCTCTGATTCAGCATTTTAGCACAGGACATGATGCATCATGTCAGTCAAAATAATTTCTACACCATTTAAAAGAATATTCTTCCAACACACCACACTGGCTCTTCTACCATACTGACTTTAGTCATGAAAATAGTATTTGGTAGATGCATTTCCAAATTAAAGGTCTCAGATGCCCCAAATAGTATCTACAATCTACTACCCCTCTTTCTCATCATAATGTTTTATAAAAAGTCATAAACATTTCTCATTTCATGAACATGAAGCTTTCCATTATTTAAAAAAAAACCAAAGAAGCTGTCATGTAACCTTCAGTTTTCATAATCCTGCAAGAAAATTAATGTAGCTTTGATCCAGTCTCTATGAAATCACATCGAAATAGACTTTACAGGTTACAGAGAGAAAGAGATGTTAAAGAACAGGCTGGTATCTGTTAGACTGATTTCTATGATGTATTATGTAGTCACAATCAAGAAACTACCAGATAGTTCTTGTAAAAGAAGATAGTAGACACAGAAGAAAATGCATCACAACATGACACATACTATATGCTGAAAAGACCAAAGGAAAAATTGAATCAATGAAAGACCTTACAGTTTAATTTTACATGTTCTTCTCAGAAAAAAATTGTCACTGTGTTGCATGAGACTTGCTTGCAAGTCAATGAGTATGGAAGTGCAGCCATAAACTATTATCTCAATTAGTGTTGTGCGCCTTCGAGTCAATGCTGACTCACGATTTATGGTGACACTATCTGACTCATGGTTTTCTTGACAAGACTTACTCAGATGAGGTTTGCATTGCCTTCCTCTAAGGATGAGACAGTGTGACTTTTCAATGGTCACTGAGTGGGTTTCCAGTCCATCAGAGTCCTAGGTCTTATTCATATATAGATTTTTGTCCTGAGGAGAGCCAGATCTCCACAGTGACACAATACCGAATCAATGTTTCCACTACAGTTTACATGCCCAAATCTCCCATGGCATTTAAACCCTGGTCGACATTCACACACACACCAGATCGATTGAAAATGGAGGTGCCTCCATTTCTGGAAACAATCTCAGACAATCTGGATCAATTTGGTAGTGTACTCACACTACCAAAGATCCAGACCACTCCAGACCTTTACAAAAGATGCAACAAGGGGCCTGCTGTTTAATACATTGGGTTAGGTGGGTTTCTCCATGCCTCCCACCCCTGCAAAGGACATATGAGAATAGTTCAGTTGTATTTGGGGCCAGTGTGAACATTGCAAAAATGGGTTATTTCTGTAGTGTGAATGGGGCCATTGTCTAACACAGTGCTTCCCAACCTTCCTAATGCCGCGACCCTTTAATACAGTTCCTCATGTTGTGGTGACCCAAGCCCATGTAATTATTTTTGTTGCTACTTCATAACTGTAATTAAATAGATGTTTTCCAATGGTCTTAAGTGACCCCCATGAAAAGGTCATTCGACCCCCAAAGGGGTCCCGACCCACAGGTTGGGAACCACTGATCTAACATTCAAACCATTACACCAAACTGGCTCTCTAATTTCAACACTAGGACAAAGATAGCCAATGTAGATTCACCATAATAATGCACATACACTAAAGATATTTGTATATATATGGCTCAGTTAATACTAAATCTTTTCCACAGCTTGGCAGAAGCAATGCTATACAGTGACGGGAAGCAGAGACAAGACAGGGCCTTCTCCAACTTAACCTTGTCATTTTCTGCCAAAACATTTTCTGCATCTGATTGGTTTTTTTTTTCTTTCTCATCCTTTATTCATGAACTATTCTCATATTCCCTTTGAAAGAAACTTGGAGCCAAACGAGATGCCCAAGACCTTGTGCCCCAACCTTACCACCAAGTCTTCCTATGATTCTCAGGATTCTGCAAGCTTTACCTCCCTATCATTCTAGAACTGCAAGAATGGAAGAAAAAGATGTTCCAGAATATCTGTAACAAAACCAGATCCAGGATCTGCTGCACCCTTTCTCCTTCTCTCAGGAGGTCTACATGTTCTGTCCATGAGTACCAGGAAATCCAACTTTAAAAAAAGAATCTTCCCATTGTTTGCCTGATCTTATATCTTCCATAGTATGGTAAAAATTGTGGCTGGAATCCTATATAGTCTTTACGTGTGCATAAGCACCATAGTTATGATGTTATGCAGTGAATTCTGGCACAATCTACTTCCTCACTCCCCACTTACTGGGAGAACCCACTGCGATCAGTGTGGTCTTTTCCCCTGTTCTTCAAAATCAATTGGCTACTATTGCCACCCCTTCCAGTGAGTGATCTCCAGTGCAGCAGGCAAAAGAAGGATTCTTATCTCAATTCCCCCTCATTCTGAAAACCATTCACACAGGCTGAGAAGAACAGAAGCCAGCTCTTCCTAAGTGGCAGAAGATTAATGTTGTTAATCACAGCTGTTTCCTGGTAACTGCAGATTGGGGGACTTTCATAGTCATTACGTAGATCCTAAAGAGGTCGTGAATATGAAATAGTCACAAGTGCATAATTCCAGATTACTCATTTGTAAGTGCCACACAGGATTCCAGCCTGTAATTCACACAGCCTAAGCCACATCATGTGAGGGGTGTTAGTTTAGTACTGCGGGCCCTCCCCTTATGCAGGGATCCGTTCCGGATCCTTCCACGTAAGGGGAAATCCATGCACACTGGAAACCCATTAGAAGTAATGGGGCTCATGCCTGTGGCGCATAACAACACGTGCGTGCCACAAGCGCATGCCCCATTACTTCTTCCAGGGTTCAAGAGGGGCTTTTTCAGCACGGCTTTCAGCATATGCTGAAAGTTGCGTATCCCATGTCCGCATAAAACGTGGGCACACTGTAAAACATAAAACAATCTGGAGGGATGGAACTACATCATACTGATGTATTCACAGGTCTGGGGAATATCAACTGGGTTCCAAACCAGGATTGGATGAGTTTTGCTATCTTCCATTTCCTTAAATGCTCCTCATACCTTATTGGAAAGGAGGCAAAGCTACCATAATGGAACATTATTTTATCTGATCAGTTAGTACTGCATTTCAGAGAACAGAAAACAAAGCCATTCTTTCCTCATCATGCCACGTGACACTTGAATCATTTTCTTCTGAGCAGCAGGGAAAATCAAAGTCCAATACAAACTCCAGAATGCAACATGCAGTGCCATCCTGGCTCAATTTTGATTAAAGTTTTACTCTGGCAAGCAATAGTATTTTTAATCAAACCCCAAACACAGGCCTGAAATGACATCTAAACATCAGGTGCATCTGTGAAGAAACAACAGTCCCATACCAGGGAACCAGGCTAGCAAAACACAAGAGACGGGGGTGGTTTTAATGGAAGGTATAGATTTTAATGTTAAGGCAGCATTCTCTAACTGACCTCTCCTTGGGGGCATATTGCCACTGGCATTGGTATCAGTTTAGCCTCAGGTAAGCTCTTCTCCCACATTTTGAAACTTGCTGACCAAGGCTTGACTCTTGACTTTTTGTGTTGCGGATTTCTGTACACAGTAGGAAATTGTGGGTGCGTCAAAATTTTCATTCTGTTGAACAGTTTTCAATTATTTTATCATCTGTACTTGCCCCTGAGATCTGTAACTATAGGGGAGGTGAAAAATATTTTAATTAATAAATAAAAATAACAAATAAAAATAATAAATAAAATAAATAACCACCTCTGAATATTTATGGGGTTGCCATACGTCTACAGGGGACTTGAAGGCAAATATATAAAATGTTATTGTAGTTAATTGTTTATTAATGGGCTTTTATTATTTATCATTGGAACAGAACCCAAGTGGGACAGGATGTCCCACAGTTCCCTCCACCCCAAACTGGACCTCTGCAGGGGGCCAGCATGAAGTAGGACCTGCACAAGAACACTGAGCAGCCAAAGAATACACCCAAGGCATCCTTTATAATATTGCCAAAATTAGACCTTTTCTTACTGCTTCCTCTGCCAAGACTTTAGTTCATGCTTTCGTTTTTTCCCACCTTGAACATTGTAATTTTCTTTTGATGGGCCTCCCATTGTCTCATCTTAGCTCTCTGGCCTCCATCCAACATTCTGCTACTAAGATTGGTTTGTTTTTTGTTTTGTTTTTGTTTTTGGCTCATCGTTTTGATCATATTGCCCCACTTTTTGTATCTCTTCATTAGCTACCCATTCCATTTAAGATTTTGTACAAGCTTTTTCTTCTAACGTTTAAAGCTTTA
This sequence comes from Sceloporus undulatus, assembly GCF_019175285.1. Taxonomy (NCBI): domain Eukaryota; kingdom Metazoa; phylum Chordata; class Lepidosauria; order Squamata; family Phrynosomatidae; genus Sceloporus; species Sceloporus undulatus. Next base: position 58,443,759 of record NC_056527.1, on the reverse strand, counting down.
CAGAACCTACCCCCACTCCCATTTGTCAGTCCTTGTTTCCTTTTATCAGCCTAGCAGTGATCTCTGTTCCAAGAATTCTGGGCTTCTTGCCCAACCAAGTGTTTCCTCTTCCTTGACCTGGCTTCGTCCATTTTCACCTGCTGCACTATACTCCTGGAACAGCCTCTCTGAACATTTGCAGACTGCCTCTCCTCTCGCTAGTTTTCAGTCTGAACTGAAGACATTTCTGTTTTCCAAAGCATTTGGAACTTCACAATGATATGGTTTTAGAATTTTATAACTTTATATTTGATTATATGTCAACTGCATTTGTAATGTTGTTTTTTATCTGTATAATTTGTTTATAATTATTGTATACTTACATTTTATTATCTTTAGATTGTACGCCTTCGGCAGGTTTTAATGTTTTGACTTGATTGTTGCTGTAAAGGGCCATGTAAATTTATGTCCCTATACAAAGAAACAACCATCATCATCCTCCTCATTATCATCATCATCAGGAAGGGGTAGGGCAAGAAGGAAAGGGTGGAAACGTCCAGCTTAAAGGAAGGGGGGAAGAGTCCAGAGGGGAGAGGACCAGGAGGAGGTCAGAAAACCAGGGATATGCAGGAAGCAAGGAGCTGGATGGCTTCGAAGGCAGATGGGGAAACAGAAGAACCAGTAGTCTAAGAAGTCTAAGAGGAAGGAGATAGTGATGCAAGGGTCCAACTTTGGTGCCCGTCAAGCCAGGAACGGGGGCTAAGGACACTGGACCACTTGGGGGTGGACAGGGCAAGGCATACGGGTCATTGGGGATGGGGATTGGTAGGCACTAGCAGCTGGATGAAGGGATTATAGCTGGAGGAAAGGATAGTAGACCAGGTCCTGGGAAGACACAGGGCACCCCACAACAGTTGCCGAGAGGGATGTTGAGCCCCAGGGCTGGAGACAAGCCATTGCTCAAGGAAGAAGCAGAAGGAGCTCAGTGGTGGGGGGCCTGGGGAGACTACCCAGAAGGGAAATGCCCATCTCCAACCTAGAGAAGGACTCAATAGTCCCCAAGGCTCTAGCTTTTGTGAGGGAGACTGATAGGATGCAAGGGGAAGGTGGTGGAACATAGGACAAGGCTTCTGTAGCAACAAATAGCAGACTGGAAAGCATCCGAGAAGGGGAGAGAGATCTGGGGAAGGTGTTCCCACTCATAGGATCGGAGGGTGGCGGGACCCACTCCAAACCCCTCCTGAGATTTCTGTTCTGTTGATGTTCCATTTATGTAGCCTCAAGATCTGGGGATAGTTTGTGTTATTGCAGCTGTTATTTGCTCAAAGAACCAAGCCATTAAAATATTAAAGAAGTTGTGCTCAAGGTAAAGCAGTCTTTGGAAGTTTAATTCCATAGAAAAGCAAGGAAAGGTGGGGCCCAACCTGGCCATGGGCCAAGGAGGGACCACACTCATTCTGGAGACCCTAAATCATGAAGTAGTTTTAAAAGGACCATACATAGGATGGTCCACATTATTTCATTACATTTGATGGTAGTGGCAGAAAAACCTTCATTTTTTTGATAGTACCTATACCTTGTGGAAGTTGCTAAAAAATGTTTCAGGAATACTTTTTTCAACAGGAAAAAACAGTTTGCATTCAGAATGCAAGCAAAGCATGCGGTCAACTCTATATAGGATTTAAGAAGATTTTCTTTTTTGCTCTCAGTGCTTTTTTCCAATCTCAGTGGGTTTTTTCAGTATAAACTGACAATTGCTCTACAAAGCAGGAAAAAATGCATATGCCTCTGCTGAGTGATCACATTGGTAATTTCATTATGATAGCTGGATTTTGCAGGAATAACCTTTTGAAGGGAAAAAAAATCAGCAATGCTTCTTTTTGACTGAAAAATAAAAGAACAGCCAGCCACCTCTGCAAGTGGTGACTGACCATTCCAGAATGTGCCTGGTTTATTTTTTAGAGTAGGATGTGTCGAAATATGACAGTATGTGAAATCAAGTTGATTATCTTCTCATACAATTCACATCACTGCTGTTAAAATGGAGCAGTTCATGAAATGCCACATGATTGAAGTTTGCAGGGTTGTTGGGTGTTTTTTTTTTTTTCAATCAAGACCAATTTCTTTTGAATTTGCATTCTTTCACTCAGTCTAGCTGCCTGGAAAAAAAATCAAAGCAAGGTCATATGTTCCTAAAACATTTGGCAAGCTCTGAAGAGACATGTTATGCTGAACTATGTTATGAGGATGCATAACATTTTGTGCAATTATTGAAATAGGTCAAATGAATAATGCATTTCAGTCAGTGCTGTCAGATCAGGACTATAGCAGATCCTGAGATTTCAGAATTGAAACCTAAGACTACAAATGACTCATTGTGATGCCATATAGCATGGGCTCTAGTGATATTACAAGGAGAGGCCTTGTATCTATGAGTAACATTAGCATAAAAAACATTACTAAGGATTCTGTGTGGTGTGGTACAGGAGGAGGTCAATGGGGCAGGGATGAGTTACCACACTGGGTGATACCAACCCTAGTGATGCCACTGCCTGCAAGGATGTCATCCTAGAAATTAATCTCAATGAACTCAACAGTTTTATTTTCTATGTGGTTAGATATAGGTCCTGTCTGCACTGGCCAAGTTACTCTGAGTATCTTGGCCCCAGAGCTGCCCCAAACTCCCTCCATTATCTTAGCCCTGCACTCTGACATCCAGTGATTATTCATATGTGGGTGCTGTTCTGGCACAGCTGCCTGGCTCAATGCTAGGGAATTCTGGGAACTGTAGTTTTGTGAGACATTTAGCATCCTCTGTCAGAGAGCTCTGGTGCCACAATAAACTACAATTCCCAGGATTCCCTAGCACTGGGCCAGACCAGTCAACGCAGTCTTAAACTGGATTATTTCTGAAGTGTGTTTTGGACCTCAGGTTATAGTCTCTGTTTGGTATCTGCAGTTTAAATTGGTCAAATAAGGCAGAACTAATCTCAACAAAGATGATCTGAACTCAGGCCCCGTTCACACTGAAAGAATAAGCTGGTGTGGGAACCAGGTTATTTTTAGAAATGCCACGATCGAATCTCTCTGTGGCATTTGATTGCCAGGATCTATACTATCCGCGGCACTGATTTGCCACAATCGTGGCATTTTACCCTGGGATTCCGTTCACATTTACCAATGGGGTAAAATTCCACAATCCTGGCAAGAGAGGGGAGGAGGAAGGGGAGAAAGAGTGGAGGTGGCTGAGGAAGAGGAAGAAGCACAAGGGTGCAAAAGATCAGGATGATTAGTGGAAGGAGGGGCCAAACAGAGCCAGGATCAGGGGTGATAGAGGAAGGAGGGAGAGGAGGAGGAAACAGAAGGATGCAGGGTGCCAGTGGGGGCAAGATCGGGGTGACGGAGGGAGAGGAGGAGGGAGGAAGGAATCGGATGGGAACGATTTACAAGTTCCCATTGGCAAAAAAAAAAGTTCTTTTGAAAAGAACCGCAAGAAAATCCATGCCAAAAAAAACCCGGGTTAGGGGGGATTTACCCTGCGCCCCCCCAATTCGGATCAGGAAACTCCGGTGCAAGTATGAACAACCCTCATTTGAATCAGATTGGAGCCCAGGTTACAATGTAGTGTGAATGGCCCCTAAGCTTGCATGTCTATAACTGAAAGGGGAACATAATCTACCTATTATTATTATTATTATTATTATTATTATTATTATTATTATTATTATTATTA
>NC_056527.1:58422095-58440037 GCF_019175285.1 Sceloporus undulatus | reverse complement strand
ACCTTTATTTATAAAGCGCTGTAAATTTACACAGAGCTGTACATACAATCTTTTTAATTGGACGGTTCCCTGCCCTCGGGCTTACAATCTAAAAAGACACGACCCAAAGGGAGTGGTGGTGGGGAAGGGGCGTCTCAAGTAGGATAATACATGTAAAATACATAGCGGTACAGGAAATGATTCAATAAAACAGGCAAGAAAAGAACATCAACTAGCAAGTGACAATTATGCAATGCCTGGGAATGCTGCCCTGAACAGGATGGTCTTCAACTCCGTTTTGAAGCTGGTTAAAGACGTGATGGCTCTTGCTCGCGGGGGAAGTTTCCAGGAGTAAGGGGCAGCGAGTGAAAAGGGGCGAATCTGGGATGGGGCAGAGGAAATCCTAGGCTGGGACAGCAGACCTTGACTACCTGAACGGAGGGCCCTAGTTGGAAGGTGAGGAGAAATAAGGTCTGATAAGTAAGGGGGGCAGCCCATGGAGGGCTTTAAACGTCGACAGCAGGAGCTTATATTGAATGCGGAAAGGGAAGGGGAGCCAGTGAAGGGATGCCAACACAGGAGAGATGTGGTCAGAGTGGTGGGCGGATGTGATAATGCGTGCAGCTGAATGCTGGACAGAAATTAAAGGATGGAGGTGAGAAAGAGGAAGCCCAGCCAGGAGGTTACAGTAATCAAGTCGTGAGATGACTAGGGCATGGACCAGGATCTTGGCAGTAGATGCGGAGAGATATGGCTGGATTTTGGCAATATTGTACAAAAAGAATCTACAAGCCTTGGCTGTGGTCTGGATCTGAGGGATACACAACAGAAAAGAATCAAAGACAAAACCAAGACTGCGAGCTTGCTGGACTGGTTGAATAGAAATGTTGTCCACAGAGACAGAAAAGGATTGTTGAAGGGTGGGCTTAGGAAGAAAGACAAGAAGCTCCGTCTTGGACATGTTGAGCTTCAAATGCTGATGGCGCATCCACTGCGAGACAGCTGTGAGGCAAGACGAAACTTGCTGTTCAAGCCTTGGAGAAAGGTCAGGCGTGGAAAGATACAACTGGGTGTCATCGGCATACAGATGGTAGGAAAAACCAAAAGAGCTGATGAGTTTTCTTAAGGACAGTGTGTAGAGAGAAAACAGAAGGAGACCCAGAACAGAGCCCTGGGGAACTCCAACAGATAAGGGAACAGGAGATGAAGTCTGACCACTGGCAACTACTGCAAAAGATCTGCCGGACAAGTAAGATCTAAACCAGTCAAGAACAGTCTGAGAACCCAAGGTCAGAGAGTATGTCAATTAGGAGACAGTGATCAATTGTGTCAAAGGCTGCAGACAAATCGAAAAGGATGAGAACAGAGTAAAGGCCATTAGCCTTGGCCTGTAAAAGGTCATTCGAGATCTTAGTGAGAGCTGTCTCTGTAGAATGCCTTGGGCAGAAGCCAGACTGAAAGGGATCGAGGATGGAGTTGACTTCAAGAAACTCAAGACAGCAAGAATAAACAACCCGTTCCAGAACTTTAGGAAGAAAGGGAAGAAGAGAAATCGGGCAATAGCTAGACAAAGAGGAGGGGTCAAGAGAAGGTATCTAGATGCTGATCTATGACTGATGCTAAATCTAGTTTAGTTTGAAAATAGTCACCATTAAGCAGTACAAATGCCACTATCATTTGCAGCAAATGTGACACATGAGTGGCACATGGTGAAATGGAGAATCAGAATGTCTTGAAGTAAAGCCTATGCACACATACTCAGAGGTCAGTCTCCTTGGATTCAGTCAGGCTTACTTCCAAGATTCAGTGCAGCATTATTGTGTATCCATGGTAACAGATATTGTGCCCCCCTTGGTGAAAAGTGACTTTAAAAAACCTAACCTAATCTCTGAATACAATTAAAATATAAATAGTAATTTCAATGGATGTTTCCAAAACAATTGAGATAAATGTGGACAAATTTCTTGGTACTGTAATAAAGGTCAAAACATTATTTTAAGCCAAATACTGCAAATTATATGCCAGCAGGTGATAAACAGTTGATTAGAAGTAGAAAGGATTTGTTATATATAACACAATGGGCTCCTCAAACCAGGGCAAATGTTGCTGGAAGTTGTGGCATTTGTAGCAGTAGATTTCAGCCAACATAGTGTAATGGTTTGAGCATTTGTTTATCACATAGGCAAGGACGTAGCCGGGGAGGGGGGTGCTTGGTGTCTGGATCCCCCCCCCCCATTAGAAAAATGAATGGTTCGTGCTGCTGTGCCGCCGCACCCAAGCCCCATTATAATGGTGGCACTTAGTCTGGACTCCCCCCCCCCTTCTTAAAATCCTGGTTCCGTCCCTGACACAGGAAAATCGGCAGTTTAAACAGCTGATTATCCCATGCAAAAAGCAATATCGCATTTAAGATTTTCAGACACATTGCTCTTAATGAGGCAATAAAAAAGGCTATAGAGAGGCTATAAAGAAGCAATAAACAGCAACAAATCATTTTCAGGATTTCCCCATAGCCTCTTTATTGCCTCTTTCATAACGACATTGTGTGAAAATCTTAAATGTGATATCATGTATTGCTCAGGATAATCAGCTGTTTAAACTCCAGTTTTGTCCTATCACCCCTGTGTGATAAAGTCCTATGACTGTGGAAACCAGGATTTGAATCCTTGCTCAACTTTAGAAACCCACTGAATGCCCTTCGGCAAGTCATGTTCTTTCAGCCTCATTGGAAGGCAAATCACATTGTGCAGACGCTACACCTTCATCCCACCCTGAAGCCAGCTCTTTTTGCCGGTCTGTACTGGCAATTAGTTGTGGAGTACCATTTGCTATTCCAGCTCAGGCTGCAAAATGTCTTGGATCACCCTGGAATCATGGTTGGTATTTGCTGTCAATATGGAGTGATGGCTTGATACACAAGGCCAGCTGATACAAAAGTCTATTTGGGGCACTGGATTTGTTGCTTACAAAAGCTCTTGGCACAATAAACTTAAGTCACATGTCAGTCAGATGTCACAGGCCTTTTGGTCATATTAGATAACTCATTCTTTCAGCAAACAAACTGGCTCATCATCCATACAAACAGCACTGGATTTTTGAAATGCAATAGAATTGAGGGAGGGAGACTGCCTTTATTATCTGATTTGTATTTAATGACCCCCTTCTTTCTCTCATATTAAAAATGTGCCTTTTTGACACAAGCTTTCTAACTCAATTCGCAACCTACTGTGGAGCAGGAACAGCAATATTGGAGGCTCTAGAGAGGTCTTGCTAAAGTTGTGAAAATTCAGTGAAAAAATGGGCAGCATTTTCCTTTTTGATAGGCACCGGCATTATCTTCCATCACTAGGAAAAGCTATAAAATGATAGTCTGCGAGAATACCTTGAATTGATATTTCAAAGGGCTTCTGTTGAAAGGATGATTTATAGATCACAAGACCAATGGGGCTTTTATCAAAAGAAAATGGATTCCTTTGTTGAACTATTGAGAAAAGATTTATGATGTGCTATAGCCAAGCTTAGGTTTGGTGACTCAGTAGTAGGTAAATTACCAACACCATATAAATTCAATACTTATTACACTACATACCAAACAACAGTCACACACACACATATTCAGTAATTGGTGACAAAGTTATTCCCTTTGGAAATAGACCTGAATGCATGATTTTAGCATTAAGAGAAATTCCATATGATTTATGAGCGCACAGATGTAGATCAGTTGTATAAGCAATTATGTGCTATGTAACAAGACAAACTGTCAGAAACGCATAAATAGGAAGATAGTAGATAGAGACAGAGACAGAAATATAGGATGTGTCCACACTGCAGAATTAAAGCAGTTTGACACTATTTTAACTATCATGGCTCCATCCTGTGAAATCCTGAGATTTGGAGGATTTGGGGAGGTATTCAGCCTGGTCTGTCAAGAGAGCTCTGGTGCCTTACCAAGCTATAAATTTCAGGATTTTGTAGAATAGAGTCATGACAATTAACATGGTATCAAACTGCTTTAATTCTACAGTGTAGATACAGCCATAGATATATAGATATGTTTTCAATGGAGTTTCTACAACGAGGGTTAGGTACAAGCATGTATAAAATCATACATATGACTAGACAACCCAGCACTTTAATAATAAATAATAGGATTTATTTATATGCCGCCCAATCACTGGGAATCCGGGCGGCTTACAACAGAGGGGATAACAGACGGTTCCCTGTCCTCAGGCTTACAGTCTAAAAAGACATGACACAAAAGGAGAAGGGAATGGTGCGGAGGAGGGGAGGATCAGGTCCAGCAATCTTCTCTCCCTCTGAGGCCTGGACCAAGGCAGATGGACCGGAGGGAGGGCTCTTCTTCAGGCTAGCCCCGATGGAGCTGGGCCAGCCTATTCTCTCCTCTCCCTTACCGGCCGAAAGAGGACAGTTAAGGAGGGAGGAGCCTCTTTCTTCAGGCTAGGCCTGATGGAGCTGGGCCAGCCTCTTCTCTCCTTCACAGGCCAAAAGATGACAGTTATGGAGGGTTATTGCTCTCCCATCAGCTGCTTCCCATGGTCTGATCTTTGCAGAGTCTGGACAAATTATTTTTTCTAACAACTCCCAAAATCCCCTGGACAGCATGGTTACATGGTTAAATTCAGTACTTATTATGTTGTATACCAAATGGAGGTGTGATGGCTTAATGGTTAAGACACCAATTCTGACGATCAGAAAATCAGACGTTTGGCCCTTCAATGCACAAGTGCTGCATGATGGGGTGAGCTTCTGTCGCTAGACCCAGTTTTTGCCAACTAGCAGTTTGAAAGCAAATGCAAATAGATAATAGGAACCACTTCGGTGGGAAGGTTGCAGCGTTCGGTGCAGTAATGCTGGCCACATGACCACCAGAGCAGCCCTCAGACAACGCTGGCTCTTCGGCTTAGTAACAGAGATGAACACCACCCCCTACAGTCAGTTACAACTAGACATTCATGTCAATGGACTACCTTTACTTTTTTTTATACCAAATAGCACATACACTAATTTCTGGCAATCTTTTTCATTCTGAAAAACAGAAAGTGTCAGTAAAAATGCATATAAATGCATGCAAATAAGTGTGTCTACCTCAATAAAATAAAAAATAAAAAATTGGATACCAGTATTTTCTGTTATCACCTAAGATACTTAAGGTAATTCAACATCTCCACCTCCCTGGCTGGATCTTTACAGAGTATGGATATGTTACTTCTTAGGACTTCAGCTCTGCAGCCAGCATGGCCACCAACCAACTTTCAGGGTACAGGGGAAAACCAGAGGCTGCTTTTCAGAAAAAAGACAACATTTGCTCAATAGATTCCCAGCTGGCTAAGAACTAAATTATGATTTTAGATAGTTATGTATCACACATCATGATTGTTATAGGTTCTGTGTCTGGATTTCACTAAAGCTTTCCTTTGTAGAACCAGCATGATATAATGGTTTGAGTATTGGATTAATAATCCAGGCAACTAGATCTCTGCTTAGCCATGGAAACCTACTGGGTAGCCTTGGGCATATCATTCTCTCTAAACCTCAGAGGAGGACAATGAATTACCCCCTCTGAACAAAACATGTCAAGAAAACCCCTTGAAAGGTTCACTTTAGGACTGCCACAAGCCATAAATGGATTGAAGGTCCATAACAGCAACAACAAATATTATTTGAGGAATATCCTAACTATGAAGGAGAAGTTTCATATCTGTATGTTGTAAAAAGGAGGATACAACATAAGATGTAAAACCCCTGGTGGCATCCTTCAACAATATCATTGCAGTAAGGAGAACCTGTTCACTGGCTATATCAGCTGAGGTAGTGCCATCGAAAGCAAGTTTGGACCCCACTAGAGAAAAAATATCAAGCCCCAGAGGTTCATCCATTTCCTTAATGTCCTTTGAGTCTTTGTGGAAAAGAGGGAATACAGTGTCACCGCCACCCACAGCTGTCACCCTTCCCCCATGCATCTGCCTGACTTCATCCATTGTTCCCACATCCAGAGATTGCCCATTCCCATGTTTTGTGGCCTTCTGTAGCTAGTCCAGACCTGCCAGGATAAATTTGGGGTTGTTTTCAGAGAAACAATAATTGGGAGAGCTGCTCATTTGCACTTTGGAGGGATAGAACTTCCTCCAGACAGCTTTGTATCAGCTTCTCTCCTCCTTCTGCATCTCTGGTTAGCACTAGGCTGGGAAAATCTGGGTGCTATAGTTGAAATAAAACGGAGAGAAAACCAAATCATTCCCCATCCAAAGAGGCACCAGGCAAGGATGCCCTTTATTCTCTTTACTCTTTATATCCAATTTAGAGATTCTAGCAAATAAAATAAAAGAAAATACAGAAATTAAAAGGGTGAAAATAAAAGGTTATGAATACAAACTCAAACTTTATTCAGACAATATGGCTGTCTACTTGGCAAATCCCATAGAAAGTACCAATTCTCTGTTGAAACAAGTGATAATTTTTGGTCAACTCACAGGCTTCAGAATCAACAAGGATAAAACAAAATCAATGAACATGTCAAAGGATGAAACAGAGGAAGTAACAAAGGCATCCAGCTTCAAGAAAGAGAAAATAGTGAGATATTTAGGAATTATAGTCCCCATAAAAAATACGGATTTATTTTTAAATATAAAATAACCATTAAAATAACTATAAAAAGATGTGGCAGGAAATAAAAATGGACTTGAGTCAATGGAAGAATATCAAATTATCTTTATTAGGGAGAACGTCAGTGATTAAAATGAACGTCTTACCGAAAATGTTGTTCCTCTTCCAAAGTATACCAATATTGTTGAATGACATACCATTCAACAATTGGCAGAAGGAATTTCAAATTTCATTTGGTCAGGAAGAAAATCTCAAATTAAAATGAAATTCTTGCAACACGACATAGAAACTATGTGGACTAGGACTATAACATTTAAGGAATTACTACTATGCACCGTGTCTTGATTGGCTATGAGAAGAAACTATTATGGTTGGCATGCTTATTTGTTATACAAAATCAAGATCAAGCAGAATTTCAACAACCATATCATGAGGAAAGCCTTACTCAGGGTCTGGTACAAGTTCAAGATGCATGTCTACAGAAAAATATCCCTTTGGTTTTCAGTGAATAAAGCATTTCATCAAAGAGAAAAAATGGGGAAAGGAACATGGCTGAACTATAAAGACCTATTGATAAAAGAGGTAGCTGATAATTTCAGAATGAAAACTAATGAAGAACTGAGACCAGAAGGTTACAACTTTCAATGGTTCATGTACCGGCAGATAAAGGAAAGATTTAAAATGGACTATAAATTATATGGTATTACAGACACACAAACGGAATTGGAAAAATTACTTAAAATGACAAAGATAATAAAATACTCTCAAAGTTATATAAAATACTATTCAAGTTAGAGTTGGAAACAGAATGAATAAAAGATTGTATGATGAAGTGAGCCCAAGACATTGGTGAAAATATCTAATTGCATGAATGGGAAATAACATGGCAAAAAAGAATGAAACATATTTTATGTATGGACTTGAAAGAGAACTTCTATAACATTCAACTCAGGTGGTACCTAACTCCAGATAGATTGAGTAAAATAAACAAGATACGAAAGACAGGTGTTGGAAGTGCTTAATAATAATAATAATAATAATAATAATAATGCTTTATTTTTATACCACTTTTCCGAGGTGATCAAAGTGGTTCACAGAATCATTTAAACTTACATATCATAAAAACAACCTCACAAAAACCAATGGAAATCGAACAACATGCAATAAAGACAAGCAAGATGGCAGAAAAGGGTATCTTCTTTCATACATGGTGATCATGCACAAAAGCCAGACTTTATTGGGCCCAAATACATAAAGCAATTTTAGAGATAATGCAAATTAAAATTGACAAAAGTCTGAAGATTTTTTTACTTGGCATGGTAGAGGAGAATCTGGAAAAAATTATGGAAGAGTTTTATTTTATATGATTACAGAGGCCAGAGTCACTTATGCAAAAAATTGGAAAGAAGAGAAAATACTTGAGTTGTCTGAGTGGTATGGGAAGTTACAAGAATATATGGAGAATGACAAGTTAACACAACTACTTAGAAATAAATCAACAGAAAAAACTGAGAAACATTGGTTAAAACTAATGAGTTACTTGAAATCAGTTTAATGTAACTGAGACAACAAATGGATAATGTACAGTATATGTATATAAGATTATAGGGAGGAAAATATTTAATTGATAAGTCTATCAGTAGGAAGTCACAAAAGTCAGCTAATGAACGTAATGGTCATAGATGCTTGATCAAGTAGAAGGATGTGATATTTAATTTCCTGGTTTAGATAGAAATTTAAAAGTGGAAAATACTTCAAGAAATCAGAACCAACTGAGAGGTGAGGAAAGTAAAGAATTAGTGTTTGCATGTTTCCTTTTTATTTAATGATTGTTGTAGTTGTAGGATGGACGGGTATATTTTGATCTAGTATTTTGTTTGTCTGTGTTTATCATTTTTACTGGAAATATGTGGTGTGTTGATATTATATGTTAATATATGTGAATAAATATATATTTGGGGAGAACATGCTCTGGTACAGTACAGTGGTTCCCAACCTATGGGTTGGGACCCCTTTGGGGGTCGAATGACCCTTTCATGGGGGTCGCCTAAGACCATTGGAAAACACCTATTTAATTACAGTTATGAAGTAGCAATGAAAATAATTTCATGTGTTTGGGTCACCACAACATGAAGAACTGTATTAAAGGGTCACGGCATTAGGAAGGTTGGGAACCACTGCGTCTGGTAGGATATAGTGTAGATATGGTGAAGAGCTCTGACAGAACGGATCCCTGACACAAAGATTTGGACAAAAACCTTTAAATTTATCATGAGTTATGACTTGAAAAAAATTTTTAATAAAATGATGTACAGGTGAAGTTTCACATCAGAAAGACTCTCAAAGTTGTTACTAATAAATGTTGAAAGTGTGATCAAAAGTTGGGTCGCTTTACCATATGTAATGGTCATGTGATAAAGCTCAGAAATTTTGGACTCAAATTCATGTAATGCTGGAAGATATTTTGAAAACAAAGTTCCAAAAGAGATCTGGATTTTACCTATTAGGAGTAATGGAAGGACAGATTGAAAGGAAATATGGAAGAGTTCTACAATGCATGATTACAGCAGCAAGAATTGTATACACCCAGAGATGGAAAGAAGCTGTTATTCCAAGAAAATATAGGAGCTTGCTGAAATGGACAAAATGATAGTTTTAATCAAAGAAAAGTCTTTGCTTGACTTTAAGAAATATTGAGACATTTTAATCAATTTTTTAGGACTGTGATGGGAGAATTTATCATTTTTGAGTTTCATAAAAAAGCATAGTTAGAGGGTAGTAATAGCGATGTGCTTATAGTAGAAGTGTAACTTGCTTATGATATTTTGGAAATTTAATATAGTTTGAGGGCTTGTTTATATTGGCCAGAATACTCTGAACTGCTCCTGGAGTATTCTGACCTCATAGCTGCCCCAAATTCTGCTCACTATCTCCACACACTGTAGCGATGCTAGGAGCTATCAACATATGCATCCTCACTATACTGCTCAACACCCACACCACTGGCACAAGTTGCTCCCTCCGAGGTCAAAAATGAGGTGCCCAGTGTCGATTACATAGCTAGGTGCCTCATTCTGAGTTCAAGGGGAGTGACCTGCATCAGCAGCTGTGGCGCTGGGCAACACAGTGGTACATGTGTGTAGACAGCCACCCAGAGTCCCTATGGAACGTTCTGGGTTTTCCTGCAAAATCTGGAGCAAAAGGTATGTGGTTTGGGGGGAAAGATAAGGAGGATTCAGTGCAGAACTGCGCTTAGATTGTCAATACAGTCCATGCTCAATCGGGGATTTGACCCTATGTATTGTTTTATCAGTGCTATTTTATGTTTAAATGTATGTGTTTAATAAAAAAATAAAGAAGAAGGGGCACCTGACCAATATTCATGGATTCCTCATGTCCACATCCAGTACACCCCATTCAGCAGCAATTCCTAACCTACTGTGTAGGATTTTCAGGTAGAATATCTGTCATAGGATCTTCAGTAGATTAGAAACTCCACTTCAGCAATTCCACTTACACATAACATATATACTCAACTATAAGTCGACCTCATGTATAAGTCAAGGTCAAGTTTTGGGGCCAAAATTATGGATTTTGCCATGATCCATGGATAAGTTAAGGGTAAACCTTGGAGGCTCCTTCAGTCTGTGTATGTGTGTGTAAGGCAAGAGAGACTGTAATTGAACCTTTTCTTTATTGTTTCAGCTTTCATTTCAGCCAGATGCGTAGGCCAGGACTCTTTCTGCTTGGCTCTTACTTGTTAAACTTGCTAAACTGCACTACTTTGCTGGAGTATGCCTTTGACTCCCAGCATTTTTCCCATCTGATAATCTCCTATACCTTTGAATTCTATTAGGAATGTGTAACTCTTTCATAGCATCTCCGACTGATGCAGTGACTGGGGATGGCGTCTCTCCTCTCGTGACCTGTCTGGAGTCAGTAATGGGCTGGATGAGGGAAAACCGACTCAAACTTAATCCAGAGAAAACGGAGGTACTAGTGATAGGTCCCCCTGGTCCAGGAATGGCGGTGGTTCCACCTGTCCTGAATGGAGTCACGCTCCCCGTGAAGGACTCCGTGCGTAGTCTGGGGGTGCTTCTTGACTCGTCCCTTCGCCTGACTGCTCAGGTGAATGCGACGGTCAAGAGTACCTGTTATCAGCTTCGGCTGATTCGCCAGCTGCGCCCATACCTGGCCCAGAGGGACCTTGAGACTGTTGTACACGCTCTGGTAACTTCGAGATTGGATTTCTGCAATGTACTCTACATGGGGCAACCCTTATACCAAACTCGGAAGCTGCAAATGGTGCAGAACATGGCAGCGCGGCTGGTCACTGGTGCTCCCAGGACCAGCCATATAACACCTGTGCTTAAAGATCTCCATTGGCTGCCCATCCGCTTCCGAGCCCAATATAAGGTGTTGGTTATCACCTATAAAGCCCTAAATGGCTTGGGCCCAGGATTCCTGAAGGACCGCCTCTCCCCATACATTCCGCCTCGCACCCTCAGAACATCTGGGCAGCAACTCCTAAAGGTGCCTGGGGCTAGGTTGGCTGCTACTGCCAGAAGATCCTTTTCCACAGCTGCCCCAGCCCTTTGGAATACGCTGCCCATGGAGCTCCGCTCATCTACCACCCTGGCCCAATTTAGGAAGGGTCTCAAAACCTTCCTATTTAATCAGGCATTCCCCGACTAAATATCCTGTGGGCCTCCCTCCTCTCTCGTGGCCGTGAGGTTGGGCTAGGGGTTTTTTATTGTTTTTAAGGATTGTTGTTTATACGTGTTTTTAATCTGTATGCTGTTTGCACTTCGGTGCATTTTGTAAGCCGCCCTGATCGTTTGGAAGGGCGGGGTATAAATAAAAATTTTATTATTTATTATTATTATTAATGCAGTAGGCCTTTTTGGTTGTTTCATTATACACTGGTCACTTGCTTAATATTTGCCTGTTGGGTTATTTTCTTCTTATCTCTTTGTTTTGGTTCAGGTGGCTTCTTGCCCAGAACTAACTGATAAATTGCTATTTCTTATACAATTTAACTTTTTTCTCTATACAGACACCCTTATTTTCTTTCAAGAGCTTAAATTTTGCAAAATATATATACAGTACTTAAATAGTGCTGCGCCTGTAACAATTCATGAAACCAACAACCATATTTTACAAATAGAAGACATCATATGTAAATCCTCCATTGTATTCCATCAAGGAGACAAACAGATTGCCTACTAAAGAATTTTTTCTGGAAGCATCCTAATACATGGGACAGCTGATCAAGTTTATAAGGGATGGTGAGACGTCTAACTGTAAGACATGGGGGAACAGAATATTTTGTCTAGGGAGTCAGTAAAGTTTTTCCTGTTTCCCAGTGTCAGGCTTTTCTTAATATCTGGGAAATAGTTTTAAGGAGGTTTATTTATAATGCATCTAAACAGAGAGGAATTCGTTCAGAAATCCTTTGTGTATCTTAAAATGCTTTGAAGCACTGACAAGACCAAGTGCAGGGAGACAAAAGGAATTCAAATGATAAATATTCTGAGGAGAATACTGTGTTTTCAAAGCCTGCTATAAATATAATCCACAGTTATATGTATTTTATTAAACCACTTGAGTGGACACCACAATGAGGGTGAGGATAAAATTAGGGCTAAATCCCCCACAGAAGCCATAGCTTCATGCGTTCTGCTCCTCTGATATACTTCTTGAACAGCTCTGGTCCCTTCTGATTTATATTTGTTTACTTTCAAATCCCTAAGCCTGATATACTATAAAACAGACAGTCCTATAACCAATAATAGCCACATGTTTCTCTAGCATTTGTTGTCTTTGTTGCATTTGTTATTTGTTTCACTTCATTAATGCCACATGTCTCCAACCTGTCTGTTGACAGTAACCCATAATGCAGTTGTGGCATACATTCATTAAACCTGGTTAGCACAGCATACTAATAAAAATCCCAGATTAGGTTGTGAAACAAGACAACGAACATCTCTACCAACCATTCTGAGGTCCTCACCTTCATCTTAACACTCCAGAGTAGATCCTTTTTTGTATTCAGCTTTCTTTTTTCATCCATATGTAATACCATCTCCCCGGGGAAAAAATCATGGAAGGCATGCATTTTCCCAACAGATGATGAAATACTGCATTGCTCTGGATTCATTTTTATATGTTTGGTTAGAGAAATAACTACTGTATGATTAAAGTCCTGTTTGTTTTTCCAAAATACAGCTTCCACTAATTCACAGGTTCACAGGCAATCACCACCCAGACCTTTCAAACAGTCCTCATATCCTGGGATCTCATAGATAAGCATATTGTATGAACCAAAACTATACTGTTTAGCACTGGTGGAAAACTGCTTGGGGCAGTCCTCTGCAGTCCCTCTCAAAGGTGGCAACACTTGACTTCCTGTCACCATATTGAGAGGGGCTACAGGAGAAAATAGAGGTATTTGAGGATAATACAGATGCCTAGGGGGCCCAAAAGTTGTGTTGATTTTAAGGTGGGCTGAAGGAGCTTAGAACACTAGTGGTGCCTACAGAGACCACAAAAGTGATGTCCAGGAACCACACAAGGCTTACAAGGTGCAATTTGCTTACTGTTGATGTATAGCAACTTACATGCTATATTTGTACCAATGGAACAATATGAAGGTGGTGTAATCTATTAAAAGCCATGCTTGTCACCTTTTAAAATGATAAATATTTTTTAAAGTACAATCTTATTCTCCACATACACAGGGATGGAGTGGTAGAATATAGTGGAGCATTTTAGTTTATCACAAGAATACATTTTAGAGCATCTTCCAAGTGTCAGAATTGAGGACAGCATAGAAACTCCCTGCCTTTAATGCTAGCTCTTCTGTCAGTTAGTTACACACAGCAATTACCAAACTCTTTCTTTAATATTTGAGAAGAATTCAACCTTTCCAAGATGATAAATGACTCCTTGAAATATGCGGTACATGGATATGCTAAATGTGCACTTTTCCCTCTCCCCTTTTATATTTTTTAATAATTTTCCTTCCAGTTATTTTGCACAATCAATAGAGAAAAGGCATCCCTTGAAAAATAAAAAAGCACAGCACAATAGCTTAAAATGAAAATAAAGTGTCTCCTCATCTAACAAATAGCCAGAGCGAAGAAACATTCTTACACCTTGGCTAATTAATGGAAGAGCTAACATTGTTAGCCAAATTAGGAACTAAACCTCATTTTAATTGTTTTGAAACTGGAGGGGGTGGGGGAATAAGCACCAATATATTCCAAATATGACCTTTGAGAATTCCTGCTCCATTAGCATTTCGAACAGCACAGCACAAATTAAGATGGGACATGTTCTGCAAGTGAGTTTTACACTGCACACAATTACAGAGTTGCCAACATTTGTCCTTTTGTCTCTATTAATTGTAGAATAATATCTAACAACCATGACCTCCATCCCTTTCATTTGAGTAATCTTCTCAGTTGTCTGAAACACCTCACATAGAGTCACTGCAGAATATATAATGTGTTTCAGGCAACTGTAAGTTGACAATCTCAAGTTGACAAGCTCAGTAGGGTTTGTGTAAGAATCCATAAGATCTAAGGGATGAAACAGACCGCCCCAAAGGGGAGGCTTGAAGCCACCCCTGAAAGAGTCAGGTTGAGGCCATGGCAACCACACACAACCCCAATCCTCATTTTTGCCAGCCAAAAAGAAGCAGAAAAATGCAGCTCCTTTTTGAGCTGGTAAAAACAGCGCTCCTGTGGCATGCAGTGTGTAAATGCCACACCGCCAGAGCTCCCTGAAGCTGGATGCCATGTAGACAGCCAGGTGGCATTAATCCTACTTCTGGGCATCTTGAGTACATGCGGCATGCATATGCCATGCCCCCAAGCCATCTGGAAGCTAGCTTTTCATGTCAGTCTGTACCGGCCCTAAGAATCTCTTTTAAGCTTAGGGATGAATGAATCTATCAGTTTTGA
Organism: Sceloporus undulatus; assembly: GCF_019175285.1. Classification (NCBI taxonomy): domain Eukaryota; kingdom Metazoa; phylum Chordata; class Lepidosauria; order Squamata; family Phrynosomatidae; genus Sceloporus; species Sceloporus undulatus. The sequence continues at coordinate 58,425,467 of NC_056527.1, read as the reverse complement.
CTTGCAGACCCAGCAAGTGTGGGCCATCACATTTAGCAAGAATGAGCAGAGACCATATTTCATTGGAATGGAAAAGGCTGTAGCTTTATTAGTCACAGCTGAGCAAACTTGGCCCCAGATCCAGGCATCAGTTAACCTGCTTGGTGGTGAATGGTAACCCATTCATCAGGTGAAACACCTACTGGCCAGCTGACTTATTCCAGAATTAGGTGTAGTTTCAGGCCTCTCCAAAGGTTCCTTTGGTGCCAGACAGTTTGGCACAGATTACTGCTGTAGCATAAGCTTTATTGATGATGAATGATTCAGCAGAGAAGTATTCCAGCCCTTTGGCTGATAGTGTCCTGCATCCCTTCACAGAATCGAACCTCAAATAAATTCTACCCAGCCTATTCCTTAACCAGTTTCTCATCATTGGAATAAATGGAGAATTCTTGGGCTGCAGTGCACCCTGCCAAGGCAACAACCATGGAAGATAGACTCACAAAGATTATATAGTGCAGAAGCAAAGTACATATGTGTGACCCATATCCCCCCTCCCATAGCTATGAGCACTGTGCAATCATAGAAAATTCACTCCCCCAGCCCATTCCTGGCCTTCATATCTTTTCCAAGCTCAAAATACAAAGCAAATGCAAAAAGTATCCAACAAAGCCACTAATGCTGGATAGTTATTATTATTGTTATTATATATATTATATATATAATATTATATATTGTTATTATATTGTTATTATTGTTATAGTTATTATTGTTTGTCCAAGATACTAATAAGGACTCCAAAACCATCTGCTTGGTGTCCCTTGAATGACAGGTGCAAGAATCCATCAAGTGGATTGTATTGATGTGTTTTTATATGTATTTTAAGTATTGATGTATGTATTTTAGTGGACTGTAATCCCACCTCGATCCATCTGGGAGAGGCGAGAAAATATAAATAAACTATTACTGTTATTGTTGTTATTATTATTATTATTATTATTATTATTATTATTATTATTACATATACATGGAATTTCTAATTTAATTTTCCTGCATGAATCATTGTAGTGATTCAGACAGGAAAAGGAAGGGAAGCCATCTGAAAAATCAGCCATACCATTTGGTGAAGTGTGGTAGCTTCTTCATTCAGAAGAATTGAAGCACCATGAAATGGTAGTAAATCATTACTCATTTCTTTTGGCCTAAATTTAATGGTTAATCCAAACTAGAGGACACACACAAAATAATGAGAAGTTGGGATGTCATTGCTCATTTTCTGCACATGGTTCTACTTTAGCTGAGAATAATAATTGAATTTAGACCTATATTATTATTATTATTAATGTGGGGAGAAGAGTTACTAGAGTTTTCAGTTTCATGGGCAGAAAATAGCTTGGCCTGCTTTTGGTAATATATGCAGGTTGACATGGGTGGACATAATTTGCTGCTTATCTCAAGCAACAAAATGTCTCCCTAGCTTGCTAGAACAATTGCGATCAGACATTAATTCCCCCTTAGAAACAAGATTTTGGGGGAGAAAGTAGAAACAGAGATGCAACCACACGCAACACAGGCTAAAAGCCGAATGGTCAACAAAATGAAGTTAGTGAGAGGTAGGGAATGAGATCCAAGGCTGCTATATGATTTTTCTTTGCCACAGACAAAGTACTCTGGGATTAAGAAAATAATTACAGTGGGGCTGGGAGACTTAGTAAATAGTAATAACCCAAGGATGAATCAGATTTGCTTATCCCAGCTGAAAATGACAATTAAGATGTAATATTTCCTCCCATTTTCTCCCTTACTGTTCATCAGCATTGAAAAGTCAATTTAAACTCCACTTTCTCTACATTGGTCAATGTGTTTTAGAAAAAGCAAGCATATCAACTGTCGATCACACAGTGCTGCCATTTCCCTGTTGTTATTGCAGCTGGGCCTATGGAGATTAGTGCTGGCTAGACTCAGGAAAGCAATGCTTTCATTTGCTTTGAACTCTGGAACTGATTGTATTACAAGCTAAATAAATGTTAAGTCTTCCTTAGTGAGGAAAGGGGCAGCCTCAGAATGTCAAACAAATCGATACAGGGGAATAATGGAAAAATCCATTGAACTGTTTGAAGAGCAGCTTGCAAACTGCCCGCCACAGGTCAAGACTGGGCATCCACCCTAAAAGAGCTGGCAAGAAGGGCAGAGTTAGAATCATAAGGAAACTAGTCTTGAGTCCTCTATTGACTGTTTGGAGGCAAATTAGACATGATTTGTGGGTCTCAATGGATAAGGTTGTCAAGCAGAGCAGCAGGAAATTCAGGCTGCATCTGCTTTGTGGAAATAATGCAGTTTGTTACCACTTTAACTGTCATGGCTTAATTCTATGGAATCTGGGTTTTGTAGATTGTTGTGGCACCAGAGCTCTCTGACAGGGAAAGTTATATAGCTCACAAGGCTATAATGCCCAGAATTCCATAGTATCAAGACCTGGCAGTTAAAGAAGTGCCAAACTGCATTATTTCTACAGTGTAGATTAGGCTTGTGTCCAACTAACCGAGACAAATTTCTAGGTATGGCAACATCAAGTCAAATCCTGTAGGACAGGGGCAACTGTTGTGGGTTAGGGGGGGCAGAAGGGCCCTTCAGTGGAATCTGGAGGGGCACACCTCCCTGTAGCCCACAGCCCCCCCCAAAAAAAAATCTAAATGATTTTAACTCCCTATTGCCTCCAGGATCACTGCTGGATGGCCCATATACCAGGGTCAATCCATGACCCATTAGTTATTGGTCCATGAAAATTATCCAAGAAAAAAAAGAGTTGTAGAAAGCGGATACAAATGTGATAGAAAACCGTGACATGTTAGAAATAACTGCTGACATCCCATATCAGAAGCACTGTCCTTGGCTGTTGGGGCAGGGAGTCCTTCTTGGGACCTAAAACAATCCAGGGAGGCATCTCTTCCATAATTACATATCTAGGCTCTGCAACATACAGGCGCTACATTCACTGTTATAAACTTTTTATGTACAGTATAAGTTATAAAATTGTGCTGGGTAGCCAGATCAAGGTGATAATTGTTACAGTCTTTGCACAAAAGACACACAGAATACCTTTGGAATATAATTAATTTTGTAATGTCTTTTTTGATCATTGGCTTCCCAAGTGGTTTACTCCTGGCAAAATAAACACTCTGTTCAGAAATGTCAGCATGTACACGTGTTTCTGCAGAGATGTCTTCTATGTAGAGAAAAAGCTATTATTATTATTATTATTATTATTATTACCACTACTTCACTGCTTTGCATTTGAAAAATCTCCAAAATGTTCTCCATATTGCAGAGTACCAAGACACAAAATAATAATAATAATAATAATAATAATAATAATAATAATAATAATAATAA
>NC_056527.1:58345391-58422085 GCF_019175285.1 Sceloporus undulatus | reverse complement strand
ATAGCAGTTGCATGTTTCATTAAAAACACTAGGGGAAATTGGCAACATTAGTAACCAGAACAATGTCTAGTGCTGTAATTGTGCATTTCTGTGTGGCAATGCGTTGGACTAGGTGGCTCTTGCAGCCTCTTCTACCTCTAAGATTCTATGATTATGAGAATTTTATATCTAAAGCAAATCTATATTTAAACCTTTATCTAAACCGGGGTGGGGGAGCGAAGGGGGGGGGGAGAGAGAAGTTTTTGGTAAGTTGTTTAAAACTGTTTAAGACATAACTTTTATCCAATGAAAGCTTCTTTTTGTGTCTGCAGCACCCATTACCATAGTAACAAAACTCCTTTACCACATAACTGCAGGACATCTGAAGCGGCAAGGGAGAAAAACATCTTCTTAAATACATAAACATAGAAATAAATGTCTGGATCTAGCAATTTAGGTACATAAGGAGGGGAAAGCATTCTGAGATGTTCTGACATCCCCAACACAAATGCTAATAGGCAGATGAGCAAGGGTTTTTCAATTCCCTTTGGGCTGTAGCTTTCCATACCTAAAAGAGTCACTTTTGAAAAGACAGCTTATGAGTTGTGCAGTAACACTATTTCGTGTTATGATGCCATCCGTAAATCACATTCCATGCTGCCAGCTGGGCCTCCAACTAAGTCCTCCCGAGGACAACAAGGAACAGCTGGAAACCAGCAAAACTTGTTATCTCCCAACAATGACACAAAAATCTATCACTGAAACAGATGCCAAAGAAAATCTCCAAGATCTATTGAAAACATCTCAGACACTTCAGATACTTTTCTGATACCGGACGAAATGCTTGATTTCCCAAAGACCAGTTGGTGGTGGAAATGAATTGGTAAGGGCACTTGCAGATGGTAACATTCTAGAGCTGTCAAAAAGACAATGAATGATAAGATAGAGTCTCACTAAGATTGTTCCCAGCCTAACAATGACAGAAGCTGGGAACAAAAGAACAGCAACCAAATAGATATGATCAAATGAAATGGAAAGCAGCTAGTGGATAATCAGAGGCTGTGTGTGTCCTATTCTTTTTTTAAGGGTGCTCAGGCAATCTATATTGCACATTGTTTACAATCAACAAGACACTAAGTGTTTGGAGGCAGATCTTGTACTTTGGATGTATTTCTGGGGCCCAGTCACATCATTATTATTATTATTATCATTGTTATTCATTTAAAAAGTGGAATTAATAAAAGTGGGAGTTAAGGCAGCTGACAAAAAGAATCAGCCAAAACCCTGACAACAGCATCTAAAACATGATTTTAAAAAATCATCACATTAAAACCATTGTTATAAACAGTATAAAATCATTCAAACGCATCCAAGAGTTTAAATAAATAAATAAACCACCCCCCTCCCCACAAGAGGGCTTCCTGCAAGCAATTATTCATTAAAAACCTGCTTGAAGAAAAAGGTATTTACCTAGCCTCCCAATGAAGAAAAATCCAGAAAGTAGACACTGAGAAGGCTTTCTCCTGTGTCCAAATCCAATGAGCATGTGATGGTGGTGAGACCAAGAAAAAGCCCTCCCCTGTGGCTCTTAAGAATTTGGCAAGTTTGCATAGGGAGATAGCTGGCTTTCATGTAGTCTGGATTTAAACCATACAAGGCTTTATGGTTTAAATCCATGACCAACACTTATAATTGTGCCCAAACAATGGTTTGTACATATGCAGATATTTTTTTAACACCACCTGCTCTCTTCAACAGCCAGTGGCTGCTGGTGGGAATGGGATATTCCTGCTGCCCCACAGCCTTTCTGAATCTTCATGAACTGCTGGGTAGGTCAGGGAGAAGACTCTTTCCCATCCAGTCAGCAAAGCCATCAGATGCAGAAAGCAGCCCCTTTCCACCAGTGGCTGTTGGGAAGAAGGGCTACTCCTGCCACCCAAAGCTTTTCTGGGTCTGGAAGAGTTGCTGGCCAGGTAGGAGAAGGAGGAGACTCTCTTTCCAACCAGCAAAGCCACCAGACAGAGAAGGCACCCCCTTCCCACTTGTACACTGGATGACAACCCTCCTCTGAGGTGTCACCCAGTGCAGTCTATATTCCCTGCACTCCCCTAGTAATGCCCCTGTATCTCTAGAAATGAACTAGTAGTCAGTGAAGCTTTTTTAACAAAGGAGAGGGATTGCTCCTTGTAACTAGCTCCAGTCAGTATTCTGGTGACAACATTTTAGATCTGCTGAAGTTTCCAAAGGCAGTCCTACACAGGATGTGTTACAGTAGTCCAAACAGGATATGAGCAAGGCATGTTACCATAACCAGATCTAGCTCCTCAAGGAACAGATGTAGCTGGCACACTAGTTATAACTGTGCAGATGCACTCCTGCCTGCTTGGGCATCGAGGCTAAGGGCTGGCTTCAAGAGAATACCCTAGCTGAGAACCTGGAAATTCAAGGGGAATGAAAATACAGTCAGCACATTTCTCTGGTTAGCCTTTCAATTGACCAGGAACACTAGAAGGGCTAGCTTTTTTTGGCCTACAGTGAAGATCTACAAGTTATCACTGGACAAATTCAGAGGCCCTGCTTCTCAGCCTTGGTTCCCCAGATGTTGTTAGACTGCTGCTCCCAGGGACTCAGCCAGCATGGTCAGAGATTAAGAAAGCTGTAGTTCAAAATGCCTAGCAGCTCAAAGCCTGAAAACCACAGCTTTAAAGCACAAACAAAAAAGTGAATGAGGACTGGCCAATGCCCTCTAAAAGGTGGCCTGCTTTACAAAGGATAGTTTACTGTATTCCTACTTAAATTATACTACAGTCAGCCCTCCTTTCTCACAGACTTGAGATCCGCGTTCCTGATTATTCACGGAGAGGCAACCTCCATTATTCTCAATGGGGCGCACCCCTGTGTGCACATCCTGTGTATGTTTATAGGCACGCGCCCCATTCAAGCCTATGGGGCTTGAATAAGTACGAGTCTTCATTTTCATGGGGGGTCTATAATGGATCCCCCGCAAAAACGGAGGGCCGACTGTAATTGGTTCTAAATTTACACCAAATATATATATGTAAATTGACCTAGGCCCATTCCTTTGCTGAAATGTGTATGCCCTTCAGAGTTAACTGCAATGAAAAGGGCATTTGTGGTAAACGTTCCCTGAAAGGAGAAACTCTGCATGCTTTGTCTTATTTCAATGGCTAGTACACTTTTTAGCAAAGCACAGGGGCATTGTTCTTAAACAAAAGAAGCTGCTTTGGTCAGACTATTAGTCCCTTACCACCTGGTAGCTTTCCCTATGAAAATGAAGGGAAAGGGACTGAACCCATTCTCATTACAAAGCAAATGCTCAGATGGTGACCTTGATTCTTCTCCAAAGGTAAATGAATACCCGGTCCCTCATATTGGATCATGGTTTAGATCTCTTAGCTTCAGGAGGAAACTCATTTCATGTTAGAAAACACAAAAATGTTTATGAGGGGCCCACTTCAGTTCAACAGCATGGGAGCCAGAGGGGCAATTTCCCCGCAACCCATATGCAGGCTACACCGTTCTTCCATACCTGCTCTTTTTTTTTCTTTCTTCTTTTTCTGCAGTCTCTCTTAAAATAGTAACAGGGAGTGAAGTCACTTCCCATTGTCATTTTGAGATGAAACAAAGAGAAAAACAATATTTGTTGGTAATGGGGTTCTGGGGTGCTTCTGAGGGTGAGGGTTTGGCATGTGTTTTCATACATTTGTGTGGCTTTCTGTGCCGCTGCTCCCCCCTCCCCCAACATGCACTTAAAAATCTCACTGTTTTTTTTCCCAAAAAAATATGAGGTGGGCTGGGGGCTTCAGGATCAATGCATGCATGCCATACTATTACCCACTCCGGTTTAGACTTTGCATGAGAAGTTAGAATCATAGAGTTGGAAGAGACCATAAGGGCCATCCAGTCCAGCCCCCTGCCATGCAGGAATTCTCAATCAAAGCAGATGGTCATCCAGCCTTTTTTTAAAGACCTCCAAGGAGGGAGACTCCACCACTCTCCGAGGGAGTGTGTTCCACTGTCGAACAGTCCTTACTGTTAGGAAGTTCCTCCTAATATTTGGAATCTATTTTCCTGTAGCTTGCAGCCATTGTTCCGTGTTCTATTCTCTGGCGCAGCAGAAAACAAGCTTGCTCCATCCTCAGTATGACAGGTTACTGATGGTTCCTTGGGGACTGGGAAAACTGAGACCCTATTCAACTTCCAGTCCTCTTTTAGATAATTTTGCCCTTCGGAACCTATGGATATGGCATTCACATCCTCAGAAAACAACCATTATCTTTGTGTCTGCTAGAACTAGAACTAAAAACCAATTTATCTGCATATTCTGCCCTTGCTAGCCTTTCAGTCTGGAGCATCAGAATGTGATTTCTAGATTAAAGACCTCTCATCTTGGCAGTAAATTTTACCTTACAGAATTAGAGAGCCCAAAGCTCGCTATTTTACATCATTCTCTTACATCTTGCATTAATGTCCAAGTCTGTAAACTGAAGAACAGGTATCCATTTAGAAACAGCTGATCTTTTCTCTCCCAAAAAATCTATTTCCAAAGCGGAGTTACTAATTTTACACTGTGCTGTTGGAGTAGAGTGTCAAGAAAACATGGCAGCACAGATAAGGCTATTGAAGATGATCAATTTGATTGGGGGTAGTGGGGAGGGCAAAATCCAAATGATATGATCTAATCTAAGGAAGGGTGATCAGGCACTTGTAAAGCAGTCACTCACAGATACAAATAGCCCATCTTGATCCAAAGATCATTTATCATCAAAGAGAAGAGACAGTTTTTTCCCCCTGCCAAGTCGAGTGATGGTTTAGACACTCCAAATTCATCATTCTTTGGGAACAATCAGCTACATCAGGGCCAAGCTAAAATTTCCCTCCAAACACCTGACATCCAAGTGACCAAAAGCTGCACTTTCTCTGTTATCTCAGGATGATACATTTGTTCTGCTCCTAGAGATAAGACTCCCAAGAGACTAGAAGGCTGAGAGACCAGAACAATCCCTTACAATTGCTGTAATGGAAGTGACATGTGTTTTCTCTGCTCCCTTTCCTCCCTCGCCCCCACCCAGGCATTCTTCCAACTTTCCTCCAAGCGAACGCCTGAGCAGTTGATGAAGAAGAAAGCTACATTGCATCCTTCCCTAATTTCTTTGAGAAGGCATCAGTGGCCTTCATTGCTGTTGTTGTTTTCCAGAGGTATTTATGAACTGTGATTCCGCTGAGAGCTGCACAAACAGCAAAAGGAAGATTATCATGTGAGCATGTGTTTGTCTCCCAGACAGTTAATGAAAGATCAGTGCATGCTTATTGCAATGGGAAACATATACAAAGGCTTTCGAAGGCACCATCACCACCCAGCTATGGATTTATGACTCAGTGCTCCCAGCTTTATTTCTTTTCTTTATATATGTGACCCATACAGACACTCATTAGAAAGTTTGGTGCAAGGTCTTTGTAGCGTACATGGACATCACTTCATAATTTAACTAGGAGGAGACAGGAAGTGAATGACCCCAGGTGTGCTGAGAAGCTGAGGGTATTAGTGGGGCTTGCCAGCAGAAAGGCACATGGTGGAAAATAATAAATACAGCTAAACAGCAGGGAGTAGATTGCTTTGGCTTCCTTAAGCTTCACACTGGAGAGATGGATGGTAAATGCAAATCTGGGACAAGGCTTGTACTGTTAATGATCTTCCTGGCCTGGATGAAAGATCAACACTTCTTTGCAGCTCTCACAGAATGTAATTGCACACAGTTCGTGGGCTTGTAAGTAAGTTATGCCCTGCCTCATATTCATTTTGACCAAACTTCAGGCTACAGTTACATCCAGCCATTTAAAAAGTTCCAAGTATCTCCTATCAGTGTTTATGCTTCCCCAAGCTGGTCCCTTCCAGGAGCCCTATTGCACCACACCATTATATAGCACTTTAATTGCCATGGCAATATCCTATGGAATCCAGGTTTGTAGTTTGCAAATACCTTGTTCTAAAAATCAATCCCCCAAATCCCCTGGGATGCAGCCATGGCATTTAAAGTGGAATCATGGCACAATAACTGAGTGTTGAGAAGGGGTCCCAGATGTGTTGTGTTACAGTTTCCACCATTCTTCATCAGCATGGCCAATACATCTGGTGGGCACCAGGTTCAAGAAGATAGACTGCATAACTGAGGTAGACTGCATTTCCTTAAGCCTGTGTTTATGCAGATTTGATGGTTAGTGGTGTAGAAAGACTTGTTTGCCAATGCAAATCCACATAACACCTGATCAGGTGAGATACAGAGGCGTTACGCAAACACCCACAAATCAAACTCAGTTTGCTTGGCAAAAGCCAACAGAAACACAAACAACAATACAGGCAAGACTTGGATGCTTTTCTAGGAGAGATCAAGGGATATATTTATACATGCCTCCTCCCATACCTGGGAACATAAATAAAGCTCCACTCAGGCCCTGTACAGTCCGGCAGTTTGGGCTGGTCTGGGGGCAAAGTTGGGGCATTGCATCTGCACAATGCATGTCCCAGCTACACCCCAGGGTGCTGTGATGCTGCCCACTGCACCACATGGTGAGCAGCATGATGGTGCTCTTCCAGCACTGTGTCCACATGACACAGCGCTGAAGGAATGCCGTATAGCCATAGGACCATGGCTACCATGCCCTTTCCAGGGCGCTAAAAGTAGCAACTTTTTGTGGCTCCTTTTTGCACCCTGGAAAGGACGGATTGGGGCGGAGAGAGTGGGACTTGCCCAAGGTCATCCAGTGATTTTCCATGCCTCATTGGGGATTCAAACCCTGGTTTCCAGAGTCCTAGTCCAACACTCAAGGCACTACACAAGCCTGGCTCTCTACTCAGATGTAAACCCACCTATTGCAATGGCACTTACCCGCTGATAAGTGGCTATTAGGACTGTGGCATTGGATTCTATAGGAACCCAGAGCTCACAGAGGGGGTTTCCCTAGCTAAGTGGGGATCCTCTGAGGCTGAGAGAAAGTGAGTCCTGCAAGGCTAACTTATCCAAGCATTTCTTGGCAAGGGATGCTCTGAGGGGTTTGCCATTGCCCTCCTTTTGCTATGTCCTCCATTTTTCTTGAATGCCCTACATTTTGATGTGCCTTTTCAGCAGTTAGTCCTTCCTTCCTTCCTTCCTTCCTTCCTTCTGGCAAGAAGAAGAGGGAAAACTTTCTGCTTACTTTTGCAAAGGAAAACTGTGCAAGAGGAGAAGAGAGAAAGGGAGAATTGGCATTTGAGTAGGGGAGCGGGAGAGATTGCTATTTTTTCTTGTTGTGTACATTCAAGTTGTTATCACAGGGTTCTCTAGTCATGTTTCTTTAGAAGGGATTTGCCATGGCCATCCTCTGAGGCTGAGAGAGTGTGATTAGCCCAAGGCTACCCACTAGGTTTATATGGCTGGTCTGGAATTCAAACACTAGTCTCCAGAGTCCCAGTCCAACAGCACTAAAAAAAAATGGCAGATTTCAAGCAGCTGAAGTCTGGATTGGTGACACCCCCTGCCAACCACTCTGCCATAGTCCCTCCCCTGCAGTGAGATGCAATTCTGATACGAAAGTTGTTCCCACTTGTTGAGCACACTTGTGATTTGGTTCTTCTCAAAAGAACCTCTTGAAAAGTAGTGTCAAATAAGAGCAGGTTTTCTGCATTTACCCCGCTTTTAAGGAACTCTGTCGGATCAGAGTTGGATTGAAACCGATTTGAAATGGGAACAATGGACATTTAACCCAATCTGCAATTCAAAGTAAAACATAGTGGGAATGAGCCCTGCGATTCTCTGTTTTTCCACTCTGTTGGGGAGGGGCTGTGCCCCTAACCCTCATGAAAATGAGGGCATGTTGTAGTTTCAAAAGCGAGTTTCAGTCCCAAAAATATGTACAGAACATCACAGTGATCAGCTAAGCAGACCATGTTCTTATAAATTGCCTACAAAATTATATGCACATGTGTTGTTATTGTTGTCATTGTTGTTGTGTGTCTTCTAGTCATTTCTGACTTATGGTGAACTAAGGCAAGATTTGTTCAAAGAGGAGTTTGCCTTTGCTTCCCTCTGAGGCTGAGACAGTGTGACTTGCCTAAGGTCACCCAGTGGGTTTTCATGGCTGAGCAGAGAATCATAGTCCAGAATCATAGTCCAATCCTTAAACCAGTACACCGGCTCTTTATGTACTCATGTGCCTACAATATTTCAAAACACTGGATTTTTCTTCCAGTTGCTTCTTTTCATGCTGGGTTAGATACATATCTGGAAGACCTTCTGGCTATCATTAGTGGCTTTGTTGATAACAGGTGAGAGACATGTATCTTACTACTCTTCCTTGGATCAGATTGACTTCAAAAAGATCAAGCCAGCAATATCTTGATAAATATTACTAGGATGGCTTTCTGAGGACTGTTTTTCTTTTTTCAGAAATCCTCAGAATTCCAGGTTTTTGAGAAAAGGTGACACAGAGAAAATAAGAATAAGGAGTTCAGGGAACATTTACCAAAAGAAATAAGTGGTATTAAGACATAGACTGGAATGTTGCAACAAGGAACTCTCATGGAATGACAATAAGGTAAGAGGCAAAAGGGCAGATACCATACTTGCCTTTTTAATAGCTTAGTTTTACTTTTCAAAGAAAAAGAGTACATTAATTAAATGTTCCACATGACATTTTCATGTGCCTGTCTGCCTATTAGTATATGTTGAATTGGAATGGTTCTTGAATGTGCTCATTGTAGGACGATTTACGTTAGGCCAGAGTTGGTCTAGTTTCAAAATCCTTCTGAAAGTGTTCTGTTCAAACCTCCACAAATGTGGCCTGTTTCTTCACCAGCAAAAAGATGCAAAGGGAAGAAGACGATGAGAGAGTGGGGTAGCAAAAAGTGAGGAAAAAATATGTAGGTTAATTTCCTTTTGGCCCTAGTCCCAACTAGCTCACCCATTGCTCCAACCTTTACTGGTATGTGGCCCCCAACAGACTACCCACAAGGAAACATGGCCATCAGCAGAAAAAAGATTGCCTATCCCTGTCTTTGGGAAACAATTTATTACATTTTGTGATATTTGTCAGGAGAAACTTTCTAGTCACAGAAGTGCTTAAAATCGTCATAGCTTTCACTGCTCCTTGCTGCAAGGTCAATTAAGTATTTCTAAATTTAGAGTAGCCCATTAACAGTTCTCAGAAATGGGAAAGTATGTGAGCAGAAATCTGTCGGTAGTTTCGGCTCTATCTGTCAAAAGTGTTCAGTCACCATGGTTCCTGTTTGCTGAATGACTTTCCAGAGAAACAAACACGCACACAAACAAACAAACAAACCCAATGTGATAAATTATCATAAACATAACATTATTGCTAGTGCTGTGCTGCAAAGTTATGCTGGACTTCAGAATTCTGCAGCAGGAATGAGTAGAAGATAATAAAGGCCTGTTACAGACTGCCAAAATAAAGCTGCTTCGGGTCTCTTTGGAAGTATGCTGTTTAAATGATGCATGCATCCTAAGAATCCGGAAGCTGCACCAAAGCTGCCCTCCAGTGCTTAGGAATGGAGTGTGGCTTTGGCGCGACCTCCTGACTCTTAGGACCCATGCATCATTTAAATAGCATACCTCCAAAGAGACCCAAAGCAGCTTTATTTTGGCAGTCTGTAACAGGCCTCAGAGGCCATTGGTGGATCACTGGCAAAATCTGATAGACTAAGGAGTTGTCAAGGAGGCTTTTATACTGGAGAAGCGGTCTAGTTATATGTTTTAACTTTTGTATATTTCATATAATTGTATATTATTTTAGCAAGGTGATTATACTTCTTTTGACATTTTTATTGAAAAGTTTTAAAATGATTTTATCTATGAACTGCCTCCTTTTCCAGGAGAAAGGCAACATATAAATGAAATAAATAAATTTGCTGGTTGCTGGGATTTTCTCAAAGAATGTTTTATTAATCTTGATTTGATCCAACAAGAGAAAAATGTACACCCAGAACTGTCTACTGCTTTGCTGTGTCTGGGAGACCAGAGTTTGAATCCTTGTTCAGCCATGGAAATCCATTTGATGACCTTGGACACATCACACTCTGTCAGCCCAAAAGGAAAGCAATGGCAAACCTACTCAGGATAAGTCTTCCTAAGTATACACCGTATGTTGGAGACAATTTGAAGGCAAACAATATATTCCCTAAAATTAATCCTTTCTTCCCTCCCACAGTAGGATTTCTACAGCAATATGTACCTTAGCAATCAAACTTGCAAATCAAGCCTGTGTTTATGTCCCAATGGGCAGTCACCAAACAAAGCTTGCTAAAAGCAAGATACACAGGCCAGGAAAGTTGTGTGTTATGACAAACAGACCTCTCTCACCACTTAGTTGAGCATCTCTGCAAAATCATAATGAACACATTGTCCTAAGAGATCATAAGGAAAGAGCAATATTACTTTGTCTATTAACTCATCAGCACTTCTGGGGAGAGGTGGGAAATAAATCAACCAACTCATGTCAAAACATCCTTGGTGTGCAGTCCTGTACCAAAGACGCCATGTTTCCTTTAAAAGGCTAACATATAGATTATAAGTTGATTTCATGTATAAAACGAGGGCAGATTTGGGAGCCAAAATTATGGATTTTTATATGCTCCATGGATAAGCAAATAATGAAACTTAGGGAGATGTAACTAAGGATGTGAAGGGCGACGCAAAGGAAGCCAAAGAACTTGCAAAATTCTAGCAAGCATAACTGTCTGTGCTCACCCTAAAGGCTGGTGTTTCTTTTAGGTGCTCCTGGGACAGACTAAGCTCCTGCCTTTTGCTACTCTACTCAGAAAAGGGAATGGTTCCTTTTTTGGTAAGAGTTGAAGTATAGTGCTTAAGTTGACCTGTGGATAAGTCAACCCAGGTTTTTGGGGTCAGTTGTTTTACTAAAATTTCTAGACTATACATGAGTATATACAGTAGTTACAAAACACATATCTTTCGTTTAAACCTGTGACTACTGAAAACAATGGCATAATCCCCCTGATTTCTAAATTATCAAACATATATCTGCAATCTTGGAGAGACCAGTATCCATAAATACGGTGGCATTTGTAGTTGTAGTTTCATGGCAGTTGTCTAACTTCTTGCTAAGACCTATCTACCTCAGATATGCTAACTAGAGTATGTGTATAGGAGTAGACAGTGGACAGTGTGTCAAAACTAAGGCTTAAAGTTTGAAATATTGCAACTTTATATATGCATGCCCCTCAACCACCTCAGCCTGTGAATCATAGTGATTTATTTCTACTTTGTTGAACCACTTCACACATGTATGTATATCACTTGAACACCATGTCAAGTGGCAATTTCCCTATGTACCTGAGCTATCATCTCAAACAGAATGTTCTTGAATTGAGACAATTCACACATCCATCACTGTAATCCTTCAAGTACCGAGTAAGATAGTTGTGAACATATGCACGAGGCCAAATATATGGAAATATGTACAAAGATAATTTTAATACACTCCATAGTCAAAGGCTTATGGTTCAATCATAAGTATGTATGCTACGTTTGATTGATAGGTTTTCAGTTTCAACTGTGTACAATTCTGTCAATAATATAGCAGAGACTGAATGGCTTTATTCATAAGTCATTCCTATTATGATAATTACATAAATGACTTATGTAGAAGTTATTCAGAACATTTCTCAGGGCTAGTCCCACACACACACACACACACACACACACACACACTCTAATAGCACTTTCATTGTTGCTGAGAAAATTAATGAAGGGACAGATTCTCTCAGACACATGCTAAATAGATTCATAGTCAGAACTAACTCTGGACTTTGGTTATTATTTCTCAGCCATGGCAGACACTTCAGAGTGAATTACTGAGCATATCCAGGGCATACCTTGACTCTAGAGTAAATATGCATGGCCCCAAATCAGATCAAGACCATTGCATGTAAGTGGGAAAGGCTGGAACCTTCTCCTCCATGTGTTGTAGTAGTAGTAGTAGTAGTAGTAGTAGTAGTAGTATTTTAAAACACCCCACTTCCCATGTGGTGTTTTTAAAGAGTCTGTTAAGTGTGAACTTGCAAGATAATTTAACTTGAGGAAGGTAGTTTGTGGTTTTCCAGTGAAAGAGACCAGAAAAATAAAGCTCTCAGATGAATTGGTCTGTTTTCAAAAATGTTTGTATTCATGCTGGGCAAAAGACTGTGGACAGAGCATCTTGCTGGATCAATGGGGGGGGATTGGAAAAGAAGGAGTAGATATACTTTAAATAGTGGGATTAGAGAAAATATGATAAAGATGCAGTATCGTTGGTATTTATCACCACGTATGTTGGCCAAAATAAATAATAAATGTAGAAATATATGTTGGAAGTTTGAAACAAAGGTTGGTACGTTTTTTCACTGCTGGTGGAAACGCGAAAAAGCCCGAGAATTTCGGTCCCAGATATTTTGAATCTAAAGTTAATCAAAGATCCCAAATTGCTTTTGTTAAACATGGTGGAATATGATCAAACTGAGAGACAATATGGTAAATTGATATTTTATATGATCTGCGCAGCCAGGATTTTATATGCTTCTGGGGGTAAAGTACTGAAATTCCGTCCTGTGATGATTGGCTAAGTAAGGTATATGACTACCTAAAGATGGATAAATTGACATTTATAGTTTGAAAGAAATCAACGGAAGAATTTTATATAACCTGGGATCCCTTTTTAAAGTATATGAAAGCAACTAAAGGGAGTTATTCAACGATACTTTTTGACTGAACAATGGTTCCACCACAAATGATATTGTACATGTGTATGACTTAAATAGATGGAATTAATGCTTTTTAAAATGCTGTTCACAGGATGATTTGTGAAATACAGGAAGCTAGATGTAATGAGGTAAAAAATTGAGCTAGAGGGATAAACAAAGAAAGTAATATTTTGAATTTTGTTATGACAAATGAAGGTTTATATGTTTATACGCTGTATTTTTATATGTGTAAAATCAATAAATATTATATGCAAAAAAAATGTCTGTATTCATGCTGATTCATCAGAGTAAAAAGAAAGAAAGAATTTATAACATTGCATTTGTAAGACCAACTAAAAAGTTACAAAACAATCTATACATTTTGTGTATTTTCATTGTAGGGACTGGATTTGATGTTAAATAAAAATGGCCAAGGAGATGTTGGAAGCTACTGCTTTGGGACCACAACAGTTTGAATCCAGGTGGCCATGCTGGCTGGGGATTTCTGGAAGCTACAGTCCAAGGGGGAATTTTTTCAAATCGCTTTGGGGCCATGGTAGAAAAGCTGCAATGTGTACTGTGATATGATTTAAGAAATCTTGAAAATGTAATTCAAGCTTAAAACAGAAATGTTGTTTCATAACACATATATGGGATCATGGTACCGGATATGTGAAAGGAAACCTGTATTCTATGCTGCACAGCAGCCCCTCAAAAATGATGCTTGGGCCGTGCCTGTAGGAAATTGCTTCATTAAACTTCCTGTTTGTCAGCAGTTGCACAAACATTGTAGGAAGCATGACAGAAAGAAAAGACCCATGTGGGATACCTCAGTAATTCAGTTTGGATGTTCTCCAGACAATTCATATAAAAGCAAAGGTCACGTTTATATTGTGAGTTGGCACCATGTATTAAAATATACCACACTGTCTAAACTGCATTCAGCAGCATTAAGAGCACATTAAAACTACTGGTATTAGAAATGGATAATCCAAAATGGCCCAGATTTTGTTCCCCTAAAGATGTGGGATGCTACAACCTACAACCTCATTTTGAGCATAAGGACTCTTCCAGATTGGTTTGACCAAGCATGAGTTTGGACAATATACATCCTTGGGCTTTGCCAGTTGTTATTGCCTATGCATTCCATTCCATTATTCCATTATTTGGGGGGCACTGTTTGCTGCAATGTCTTGGATTTGTACTCTTCCAGTTATTTCTTTATTTTTTAAATAGAGGTACATGGTTTGCTGAGAGGATCCTATGACCTGCATGGCAAATTTTCTGCTTTGAATATTCTTTTTTTTAAATTAGAATTATACTGTAATCACTATGTACTGATGCTAGAACACACCATAATGTTAAAGAAAACAATTAACAAAGACAAGAAAAGAAAGATAATTTTTGGCTCCAATATGTCCCATAATTTAAAAGAAGTCCACTCGAGGGTGAGATATAAAAATCAACATTTTATTAGTGCCAAACTACAGCAACAAAATACCCCAACACCACAATACATTTGCCTCATCTGGAAGAGTCCTAAATCCCACCTGTACTTAAAGCTGTTCTAACAAGAGGACAGATTACATCATTCTTCTTCTCGCCTTTTGTCTTCAGACTTATCCTAAAACATTGTCCTCGGTTTTGCTTAAACCGAGATATTCAGATGAGGAAGAAAGTTGAGAGACTTTTCATTGCTCCTATAACATAAAGAGGAAACGTTATGCTCTTTCAGTTGAGAGAAGGATGTGCAGCAAAATGCTCATACAGCACCCCCAACTGGCCATGCCAAGGCCCTCTTCCCAGCATTTTCAGCAAAACATCAGTCCCTTTTGTGCAGCTAGTATATAGAATGTAGGCAAAATTCTACATTTCCTTACCTGAATTGAATGGCTTCAATAACTCATTCTAAAATGCTTAGTAATAATGTCATCCCTAAACATTCAGTCTTGAGGATTCTTTGAAGTTTTGAATAACCACCGCAAGCAATAGTTCCCTGGACGGGCAGCATCTCTCTCAAAAGATTTCCAAAGATAACAGAATGGATCAGGAGGATTACTGTGGCATTAGCGACTCTGATTGCATCCCCTGCAGTTTAATAAAAAGGCCCCTGAGCTTCCAGGTGTATCAGCAGAATTTCAGGCTCCTGCGATCAAGGAAAACAAAACCTTATTAACTGAACAAAGGGAAAAGAAAAGTTCATCATTAGCTGGGTGTGACGGATTTGGCTTTTAGTAGGCAAAGTTAGCACATTTCCTTAATTGCATTCAAAGCACATCACAAACGGCATGTATTAACTGATGTGCTACCATAATGATGTAGCTATTTTTTCTGTTCCACATTACACAACTGTACCATTTTGATACCACTTTAACTGCCATGGCAACATCCTACGGAATCCTAGGATCTGCAGTTTAGGGAAGGACATTGAGAATTCTCTGCCCAAGAGCTCTAGGGACTCACCAAATTACAGACCCCAGGATTCTACAAGATGAAGATATGGCAACTGAAGAGGAATCATAGGGTTATAATTCTGTAGTGTGACAGAGCCCCACAATTCCATAGGATGCTGCCAGGACAGTTAAAGTGGCATCAAAGTATGTGGTATGAAAGAGATTTTATTAACGTTGCTAGTTTAGAAATGGCTAAAAATAAGAATAAAGAAAGTCAGAAAAGAAAAGCCTGATGTTAAACTTAAAACACAAATAATGACCACAGAGGATTTACATAAATTCAGCTTAAATAATGAGAAAATCAAAATAATTAAAGATTTCCCATACCTTGAATCAAATATTGATCAGAACGGAGACTGCAGTCAAAAAAAAAAATCAGAAGAATATTAGAAATGGGAAGGGCAGCTATGAAAGAACTAGACAAAATCCTAAAGTGTAAGGATATAGAGCTCAACTAAAGTCAGAATCATACATGCCACTGGATTCCATATTACCCTATATGGCTTTGAAAACTGGACAATGAAGAAAGCAGATAGGAAGAAAATTAACTGTTTTGAGATGTGGTGCTGGAGAAGAGTACCATGGTCAGCTAAAACGACAAACAAATGGGTCCTAGAACAGATCAAGCCAGAACTCTCCCTGGAAGCCAGGATGACTAAATTGAGGTTGTCATACTTTGGCCACAGAATGAGAAGGCACAACTCATTAGAAAAGACAACAATGATGGTGAAGATGGAGAGAAGTAGAAAGAGAGGAAGACCACATGCCGAGTGGATAGACCCAATCAGGAAGACTATGGGCCTGCGCCTGCAGGACCTGAGCAGGGAGGTAGAGGATGGGGGGCTTGGAGACATCTCATTCACAGGGTCGCCATGAGTTGAAATAGACTTGAAAGCAGCTAATAACAATAAGAAAGTCTCTCCTCTAAGTTGCAGGCTAGCAGCTCAAACAACTATCATTAGGGCAACATGTGATGTGGTCATGTGTAAAACATGATGGGTTTCTTCCATCATGGAAGCTCAGGATGGTAAGCAAGCAGTTCCCCGGAAGTCTCCAAGCTAACCACAATTATAGCACATGCTCAGACTTGCTTCATTTCATCAGAATTGCTTGGGACTCTTGGCAGAACTTGAGGAAACTGCTTCTTTGCATTCAATTCCCGAAATTCCACAGCCAACTATGTTGAATGGAGTATTCTAGAAATCTGTCTTTTTGGAATATTTTCAAGCCATGGATGGTTGAATCCATGGATACAGAATCTCTGGATATGGAAGGTCGACTCTACAAGGTGGGCATGTGCACCTGCATAAAAATGAAAAGATTTACAGCTTGTTCATTTGAGCCTCAAAATGATCCTTGTAATATGGATAAAAATGTCTATGCATCTACCCCATCAGCTGCAGAACCATGGAATGGTTCAGGGAACGGTGATGCAGGTACATCTGCTTCCTATGGGGCAAATGGGGGCAATTCAGTGAAAACAAAGGATACCTAGGCTGAATGAAACCAAAGGACAAAAGTTTAATTGTTTTAATTACATTTCAAAAATATGAGGAAAGGAGATGGTATTTAGGACCTAAAAGTCCCAGAATATGCAGTTTTGGAAAAACTAGAACACCCCAACACTTGGAAAACATTCTTATTTTGTGCTCGCTTCGGCAGCACATATACTAAAATTGGAACGATACAGAGAAGATTAGCATGGAAAACATTCTTATTTTGGACTTCAGCTTCTGAAATCTTCTAGCCAGCATGGACCCTGAAGGATTCTGGGGGTTCTCTGAGAAACAAGTTTTACAAGCATTATTTACCATACACACAAGTCATGCTTTTCTCGTCCTTATTGAATGCTTCTACGGAGGAAAAGGCTCACATCTCAATTTTCTGGGGGAGACAGAGGGAGGCCATAACTGAATACCATTACTTCTAAAATTATATACCACTAGTAAGATTAACACACACACACACACACACATTCTCCAGCCCATTAACTGAAGATAATACAGAACTTTAAAATCCTGTTGTTCAAACTCCCTGTGCTTGTTAAAGTGCAGGAGACAATCTGTAGTTGCTTATTTTGTATCTAAGCAACTGTCAGACTCCATATCTACTAATAAGAAAGGGTGTAATTATATGCTGCAGCCTTAATTAGCAGCAGATGCCTATGTTTATGAAATAAAATGCAAGATTTTTTCCAAAGTGTAGAATCCTGATTATATGCAAATGGAAAATACATTTTTCATTCCTTCTGAAAGCTCCTTTTTGGATCTAGTTTATGTTCATGCCCTCTGCAGCACTTCCCAGATGAAACCAGGGTACTTCGCAGAGTTGTCACACCTTTACTCCCACCCCAAGATCACAGCCTGAGCCTCCCCCGCCCCCAGTGCCCAATTAACATTGCCAAAGCTTTATCTCCATTGGCTGTATTCATTTACTCTGCAATAGTGTGCACTGTACTAGTGTTTGAACTGAGATCTGTTAAGAAACGAGCCATAACAACTCTAATTTTCAGTTTCAGAATGCTTAATAATCATGGATGCACAAGGGAAGCAGTGCATTGGCATTTCATTCACGTTCACTCCAATCATGATGCCTCCCAAAGGTCTATCCCCCAGCTTCCCCCTTTACAAAGATTTAATTTCCAGAGGCCTAAGAAAGGATGCTGGACTTTACATTTAAAAAAAAATGACCATGGAGGAACTACATAAATTCAACCTAAACAATGAGGAAATTGGAGCAAACATTTATCAGAATGGAGACTGCAGTCAGGAAATCAGAAGAAGACTAGGAATGGGAAGGACAGCTATGGAGGAACTAATCAAGATCCTAAAGAGGAAAGATATACAACTGAATACTAAAGTTAGAATCATCCAAGCCATTGAATTCCCCGTCACCATATATGACTAAAACAGCTGAATAGTGAAGGAAGCAGATCAGAAGAAAATCAACTCATTTGAGATGTGATGCTGGGAAAAATTTGCTGAGCATACTATGAACAGCCAAAAAGACAAACAACTGGGTCCTTGAGCAGATAAAGCCAGAAATCTCCCTGGAAGCCAAGATAATCAAATTGAGGCTGTCATACTTTGGCCACATCATGAGAAGGCAAGACACAATAGAAAGAAAGACTCAATAATGCTAGGAAAGGTGGAGGGGAGTAGAAAGAGAGGAAGACCACATGCCATATGGATAGACTCAGTCAGAGAGGTCATGGGCTTAAAATTACAG
This sequence comes from Sceloporus undulatus, assembly GCF_019175285.1. NCBI lineage: Eukaryota > Metazoa > Chordata > Lepidosauria > Squamata > Phrynosomatidae > Sceloporus > Sceloporus undulatus. The sequence goes on along the minus strand of NC_056527.1, from coordinate 58,403,677 downwards.
GACCTAAGCAGAACAGTAGAGGACATATTGGAGATGTCTTGGAGATGTCTCATCCACAGGGCTGCCATGAGCCAGGGTTGACTCAAGAGCAGTTAACAACAACACAAACTGCAGATGAGTATACATTCACAATTTCTAAACGTTGTTTCCAAAGAGTTTCTAGACCAGCTCCACTAATGGAGACCATCAGGGAGTATTCCATTATGTTGCCACAAGGAAAAGCAGAGAAGCAAGACTTCAATTCTATTTAAATGCCAGCTCCATCAGGCTTTTTCCTGGTAATGACAGCAGCCATTCCATCAAGGCTCAACACAGGGCCAGCATCTGAGAGACCAGCAACATTGAGCTCCTCTTCTAAATGAATTCTGTTTAGCTATCACTGATAGAACTTTTTAGAGGAACCTTTCAGAGGAAGGGGGGATGAAATGTGGTAGAAATGTGATATGACTAACTAGATTTTATTTTCCCCTGAACTTTCATTGACATAAATCCACTTCTAAAATGCTATACTGAGTGGTATTAAGGAATAAAGCATATTTATCCATTTGTGGGAGTGGGATAAAATTAAAGAGAGTAAAAAGAACAGAAAATTGAACTTTTTCATTTTGATAACATCTTTTCTCCTTTCCTCTACATGTCTTTTCCCCCTTCTCTCATGTCTTTTGAAATTGTAAATCCATGGGTCTCCTAAAATCAACTGTATATAAGCCGTTGTGTGAAGTTTTTTGGCCTGAGGAATTGATTTAAAATATACAGTAATAAAATCAGTAATGGTTGTACCAATAATTATGGTAATATCTTCCTAAGCTAATAGAGATCTCTGATTTATAAGAGTGCCATAAGTGGAAGCTGATTGGACGACAAATAATAATAACAGCAACGAAAGGAAGTTTGCCAACTGTTTTTCACTCATGCTGTTCCTCATGTTTTAGCTGCATCCTTTCCTACAGAAATCAAGGTGAAAATTCCAAGGCAAGGAAATTAAGAAGTTTTGCTTCTGCAGTTGCTTCAAATCTTAAAATGCTGCAGTGAAAGGCAATTAACTTGCAAATGTGCTTCCTTGTGCTGGTCCTGTCATACCAGTTTTCAAAGGCCAATCTGTCCTTAGGTGGGAAGGAATTTCTCTGCAACACTTGCATTACAACAGTCAAGAAAATACAGAAAATATCTTTAGCCTTAAAACAGGATTGGAGGCTGTGGGGCCCTCCCCATTTTGCTGGACTGCAACTCCCATAATCCTTTTCCATAAACTATGCTGGCTAGGGAGAAGAACTACAACCAAACAATATCTGGACAGTGGAAAATTCTCCAGCCATGCATTAAGTCAGTAGTTCCCAAACAGTGGGACACAAGCCCCAGCAAGAGCACAAGAGTTGTTCAAGAGGGAGGCACAAGACTTGGAGGCTCTGATCCCTCCTCTTTCTCCTCCCAAATTTTTATATGTTAAATTTACACATGCATTAAGTTCAATGTTGAATTTACTTAAATAAAACACTACTAATTTGAACAACGTTTGTTGCATTGATTTGGAATCCTGCAGATAAGGCCAAGAACCTCTGCAGTTCCCCATAAATTCCAGTGAAACCTGCCCCTCCCCTCCATATTTAACAAGTGCCAAATCACTCATGTCTCTCAAGGATTTGGTCCTGATATACAGATGACATAACTTTGTCTTCATTTTTTCCCCTCAAACTCTCCTTTTATAACTTCTCTGTACTTTAGTATTCTTCTTTAAGTATCGTTTCATTTTGACCCTCACCAATGTCTTTTATAATTTTCCACACGTTGTTCACGATGCCTCAGGGATACAAAGGATTCACAGCAGAAAAACATGTTGGGCAGGGTTTTTTGGAGAAACGGTTGATTTGTTTTCTTCTGCTGACACCTAGTGTTAGTCTGCGGCTCCTATGAAACAATTATGCTCTTTTTTGCAACGACAAGAGGGAAGAATGTGGAAAAACCATGCATTTTTAAAAATGTATCTTTTCATTTTAAAAATTAGCAAAATATCAAGTGTATCTGAAAGCAACGCTAAAGTATGGCCATATAAGAATGAATACAAGCCAGTAGTTTGTTACATATAAAAACAGTATTCAACATTTCACTTAAATCAAATATTCTGGGGAGGGGAGGCCCTCATGACCATTGCAGCAAAAGTATAAAAGTAGTTTCATCAAACAAACAGGAGAAATGTTGAAGGCTGCAAGGCCACCAAGAGAATACTGATCTGGTGAATATTGCTGCCATGATTGCCACACAATCACTACTTATCTTATTGTTTTGAAAGATAGAATTAGAAGAGTTATTGACACATTTATCCAACTTCTACATGGGAATATACAGCAATCTGGAATGCAGATTGTCCCAATTGTAGGAAGCAGACACCAACAAACTTGTACTAAATCCCTAAACTTGCACTGCTACTACTCTACATTGATAGAAGTCACTGAATCGAACCAAAACAATTACTCAACACACAAGTCATATTTTGTTTCTCGGTCTTTGTTGTTATTTGCCATCAAGTCAGCTTCCATTTATACTGACCCTGTGAATGAGAGATGCCCATGAGATCCTGGTATTAACAGCCCTGCTCAGGTCTTATAAACCCTGGGCTGTGGTTTCCTTGCCCACCCTCACTTACTTTCACCCAGATTTATTGTACTGTAGTTTCCTCCACAACATGCACAGTTTCTCACACCTAATTTCTCCTTCCTTTTTTCCCCCATTGCACATCTCCTTTGCAGTGCACTGCTGAAGGAAATGTGAAAGAACAAATAGCTTTGAAAAGGTGGAGTGCAAAATAAGTGCTTATTTCAATGGAAGTAAACACTAATTTCTTGTCAGCAAATTCATGCAGAGCTGGTGTGTCTTGACAGATTTCCGCAATGAAGTCATCTTCTACCTGGTGTTGAATACTGTGTTCATCATTTCAACTCTTTAGCTTGTTTTGCTTCTTTTGATTTTTTCAAATTACTCTTCTTCTGTGTGAAATCGTCCACTCATACTTTGAATTGCTGCCCACATATCCCTCCTCCTTTGTTGTTGACCCTACTTCTGAATGGTTTACTTACAACTTTAAAAAGATGCCTCTCTTCTGTCACAAAATTCTGTCACTGCTGAGACTTTCAATACATTTGCTACAAAGTGTTTGGAGAAATGGCTATTGTCACGGTCTGTTCATCTGCTCAGATTGCAACAGAATTTTATATATATATATATACACACACACACACACACACACACACATGCACACACTGTGGGCTCCCTAGAAGTATTTGGGTTGCAACTATATATATATATATATATATATATATATATATATTTGCAACCCAAATACTTAATATGGTAGGTTTGGCCCTATTGCTAAAAGAATAAATGCCCCTTAGCAAAATTAACTTGAACAGGGGGGAAAACATCATTTTGCCTAGCCCTTGGAAAATTTAGGGCAAGTAACATGATTTGCATCTTTCTGAATGCTCTTACATTCTATCCCACTCCCACAACTACAGGTGGCCCTCAGTATCCATAAGGGATCCATTCTGCCCCCCCCCCCATGGATACCAAAATCCATGGATGCTCAAGCCTGCATTGTCCCCAATAGCAGCATGTGCACATGGCTGCACCACTATTAGAGATAGCCCTGTTGTGGCACGGGCACAGCTGCCATTGGGGACAACAGGGGCTTATTGTCCACAGATGTTTGAATCCATAGATGGCATTCATTTCAATTCATTCAACCTACATTAGGCATACAACAACATACATCTACAATAAAACTTCAAGGTTGTTATTATCAAATTTATGCCATAAGCTTGTTGCCTCCACCAGAAAATTGGCCATTAGCCTGGTAATATGTGGGTTCTGAACTTCCAATAAGTATTCCACTGATAGCCCATCCAAACAGATGTTCATTTCTATTAACGTCCTTAACAATTTTTCTCTAGGAATTATATACAATAGACAAAGCAATACAATATGATGGAGAACATCAGGAGCTTGGTCACAATGACATATACGATTCAAAAGTGGGATCTGTAAATATCTGCTCCTGGTCACATTTACTTCAGCCTTGCAAGTAAAAAGACCTTCCTCAATATAAGCAATGAAAGAGTTTGAAAATAATCTGGAATCCTACCCTGCAAGGGGGAGGATACCAAGCATCGATGGAGAACACACTCTAGGAGGCATTGGATATGACAGCTGATATTCTCTCGCTGCAAGGCAAACCTTAATAGATTCAAGACACTTCTTTTCAGTGAGTAAAAGGAGGGAATCAAAATTTAAACCCATAGATATTAATTTACTTTCATAAAATGTAGTCCATCTGACATAATAAACGTCGATAGAAGGTACCATAAAAGTCCGGATCTATTAGGCCTGAAGTGGATCTTAAACCAAAACCTATAAGTCATCAAGCAGGCTTCAGTTTCAAGAGCATTCAATCCCAGTTCCGCATAAAGAGTCAGATGGTGTACACATCAGAGAACAGATAATATTCTCCTGAAAATAAGTGTCTGCAACCATTCAGTCTCCTTATTAAAGGCTGGAATCCAGGTGAATATACCACAAAGTAATTGCAGTCTTAATTTGGCTTTATAAATTTTTAAGGCTGTCAGGATATCCTGGATGCCTTTGTTATAGTAAAAAGATTGTATAACTGCCAACGATCTTTTCCCTGTTTGAATTACTTTATCTCTCTTTTTGCTCCAGTGTCCATTAAAATGAAAAAGGACACCAGGCAGACACGCTTCCTGACCTGCTTAATTGTTTGATTACCAACGTTCCACGTTCTCAGAGCAAATATCTTGGAAAATACCAGTATTTTGGATTTATCGAAGTTTACCACTAGGTGAAATTTATCACAATATTCATAAAATATTTTCAGGACTCTTGCCATACCCACCTGAGAGGGCAACAATGTATAATTGGCATATTGGAGTACAAATATTGGATGATTTCCCAGAGAAGGTGGATGGGAATCTACTGTGGTCATAAAGGCAGGTAGATCAGCCACAAAAAGATTAAACAGATGAGGAGCCAACACACAACCCTGTCTGACTCCTACACCACAGTAGATAGGGTCTGTTAATAGGCCAGTTTCAGTAAAGTTTACTCTACACTGATTATTTGTATGAAGTTGGCTTTAAAGAAACAACAATCGAGGCTCTATATTAAGCCTACCCAACTTGTCCCATAATAAAGGCCAATGAACTGAATCAAAAGCAGCCTTCAGGTCGATAAAAGTCACATATAGTTTGCCTTTAGGACACAACAGTTATTTATTTACAAGAAAAGAGAACACTGTTATGTGATCCACAGTGGACATATATCTTCTAAAGCCTGCTTGCTCCAGACCTATCAGAGCTTACTCATTCATCCAACTCAGTAATTTCGAATCCAAATAACTGGCATATAGTTTGCCACTACCAAGAAAAGACTTATTGGGCGATAGTTACCAGGGTCCCTTCTAACGCCTTTTTTAAAGATTGGCATTATGATGAAATGCTTCCAATCGGCTAGAATCTCACCAGAGTTATTTACAAGAGTAAATAAATTAGTCAATGCTTTTGTCCATTGCTCAGGGCAGAATTTCAAAATTTCTGCTGGGAGGCCATCATATCCAGGGGATTTACCAGATTTTAATTTAAAGATCATCTGATGAACCTCATCAGCCAAAACTGTGCTCCATAAATTAGGAGGGTTTTTATTCATAGATTATCTTCAAATGTTTGGGTTCCCATTTTATCAATAAAATATCAAAACCAAATCCAAGGAGATATAGTAGGAAGGACCATAGAGTTGTCATTGTTCTTATGTTTCCTACCACCCAAAAGGTTTTAGCATCTTTGAATTTTAAGGCATTATCCAGAGATGCCCAATTTTGTTCTTTTGCCCTCCACCAATTTAGAATATTCTTTACAGGCCTTAAAATAGGGTCCAAGTTTAACCACCGGATTAGCCAAAGCCTGATGGAACATTTGCCTCAATTTCCTTTTCCAGATAAGACAACTCTTATCAAACCATGTTCTTCTACCTTTTATATGATTAGCGGGATAAGAGGCCTCGTTTTGAAAAATAGTCACAATATCCATATGTGTCAATAAGGCACCATCTATCCTGGTGCTAGTAGCTAAAACATTAAAACAATTTAATACCCGTACATCCTTAAAACTATTGCTAATAATATCTTTCATTTTAGGATCCCAACAAATAGACTTCAGTCTCTCATACCTATAGGCTGTCAAATCGCTCCTAAAAAATGGAAAAGCTGGCTCAGATTGATTAAGGGAGACATATAAAGGTAAATGGTCACTTTCAGTCCTGTGACAGATATCAAAATTGACAATTAAACTCAACAAATCAGGACTTATTGTCACATAATCAATAGTACTTCTCCTAGTGTGTGAGTTATATGTAAAACCGTCAGTTTTGGGGAACCCTTCAGAACCATTTAATATTAAAAAGGTGTAACTAATACAAAGATTGATCAGTAATGATCCAGTATTATTGACTTTTAAATCCTTTCAAACAGGAGGAAGATTCAATGGAAAGGGTGGCAAACCTTAATCAATCATGAAATGCTCACAAAGGAAATCATTAGAGGGCCCAATTCTTGCATTAAAATTACCCATTAAAATGCACCTTGAAGAAACAAACCTATTGGTGCTATCTTCAACATAGCTAAACAGTTGGTCCCAATGAGTGGCTAAATTAGACTCATTTGAAGTAAAAGGAATATAAATATTAAACAAAATTATCTTAACATATCTTGATTGAAAAGAAATAACTTATGCTATTGGTGCACATGGTGTCATTACTGTATACTTAAGACCACTAGAAAGTTTTAGAAGTATGGCCAATCCCCCCTTATATCTACCCCAATTGGAGGATCTACATGCAGGCACACAAAAGGATACAAATCCTGGCAATTGGATATCATATGGGCACCAAGTTTCTTGAAGACATACAATATCAGTTTTACCAATATAATCAATGAAATCTGTATCAGAGTTTTTATTCAGCCAGCCAGCTATATTCCATGAAAGGAGTGACAGTCCTGAACTATCCCCTTCTAGTCAGTGAACTGGATCTGATGAGACTGCAGAAAAGAGTGCTCCCTCAGTTTGGACACAACTATTCATGCTAGATCAGGCAGGGCCTTTAACCAGCATAGAAATAGATGGATCAATATCCAACTGTGATTGGATTATCCTCCAGAATTTGGATGTTGTATCCTCCAGCTGAGCAGTTGCCATTATTTGATTGGCAACTGAAAGATCCTGAAACGCCTGCAAAGTCTGCTCTACGAACTTAAACTCAGGAACAGAATCAGTGACCTACAAAAGGTCCGTTGTTGGTGTCTCATCTTTAATTAAGTGGATGTCTCTATTTCGAAGGAGGCCGCCGTTGAGTGTTGGCTGCTGTTAATCCTTTCAGTTGCCTGCTTCAAACTGTTCCATTCCTCTTTAAGTTGAATAAATCTGACTGCTTTGTTGGACCTACTCCAGATTGTAGATCCATGAAGATCCGGGTCTACTCCATCAGGTTCTCCCTTCTTATATGCCACCAATGTATTAATCACATTATTCTTCAAGACCCTAAAGCAATGAATATAACTTTTTGCCAAAAAGTTCTTTTAAGCAAACAACAAAGCAGGGCCTCAGGAAGAATCAAAGGACATAATGAGTCTTTGATAAAGGCCCAAATTCGGGAGAAACTGAAAGGACTTCAGAATAATCCTTCCAGGCTCACGCCTCAACAGTTTACTTAAAGAGACCTTGATGTTATAAACATTTGACCACTTGCCTTTATTAATAGGGTTATTCCCAACAACTATCATCACTTGCAATGCTTGTAATGTCAGAGCCAAAGGATAGTCAATAGGATTAGGATAAACAAAATAAAGCAGCCTGAGAAGCTGTCTTATTACTGGGATGAATTAAAACCTCATTTCATTATGAAATTGTTCTGTTAATGCTTCTATTCTGTTGCTGATACAATTAATCAACAGCAATTCAAAAGTCTTAGAGATTAGAAACATGTCCCTTGCCAAAAGATCCTTCCAAGGACATTTAGCTGGTAACCCCTCAGAGCAACCACCATTACTAGGAGAAAAAACCGGGACTCCCACATTCTCTATGCAACCAATATCATTAACTGATGTAAGTGCTTCAGCCTGCAAAGAATCTAAAATTGCATGTCTGTTGTTTAGTTCTAAATCGGTCTGTAGCACTGGAGACTCTTGCCTATTTGTAAAAAGGGAGTCTATCTATGTCTGTGTAGAAGGTTTGTTGCCTGAGTCAGTAATAGCCTTGGAATGCCGACGTTTCCGTAGCTTCATATAGCAATCAGAAGTTAGAGGTTAAAATCCTCAAAGTAAAGGGAGGTTGACAAAAATAGGATTAAACAACATTTAAACCATAAACAAAGTTAACAATCCAGCTGTTAAAGTTTAAAATAAACTGATAAACCCTTATAGAAGATTTAAAAACACGAGAGCTCTAAAAGCAGCGTCTTATGAGGCTGCCGCCATTTTAGTCCTCCCCTGCCCCGCCCATAGATGGCAAATCCACAGATGCCCAACGCAAACTGTATATAAATATGCTTTTTAACCTGAGATTTAATATTACTCTGTTCAGCATTTGAAGTGGGATTACATTAAAAAAAGCTCATGGTAAAAAAAAAAACAGTTTGGTCTTAAAGGTGCTGCTACATTCATTTTCACCTTCTCTATTCCTTCTTTATATGCTGCAAGAGACTAACACAGCTACTTCTTTGAAATCATTTGTGTTTGGGTAGCTCTCTCACAAACTTAAAACACTTGAAATCTATGTTATCTTGGGCGCGTTACAGACCGCCCCTTTGGGGCGGCCTGTAGGCGCACCTTTCCCCGCTGGATTGGGGTCTCAGTGGCCAGAGCAGCAGCCGCTGAGGCCCCGATCAGCCGCTTTCCGGGCTGCGGGGAAGTGGCAAAAGGCCCCTTCCCCGCAGCCTGGAAAGGGGTGTCCTTGGGGCTTCAAACCCCAAGGACACCCTGCGGAGGAGAGAAGGGGAAAGGGGCCGTTTGGCCCCTTTCTCTTTTAGTCTGCTGGGCACAGCCGTCTGAAGGCTGCACCCAGCGGACCAAACCAGGAAGGAGCTCCGAAACGGAGCTCCTTCCGGGGTCACGGAAAGGGCACCCTAGGCACCCTGCCGCGACCCCAATACGTCACAACCGTGCCGCCTCGTTTGGAGGCGACGCGGTCATGACATATCGATGGTGGCGGCTGTGTGGAACGGCTGCTGCCATTTTGTGTGTGCACAGTGCGCACTAGGGTTAGGGCGGAGCGGAAGCACCGCCCCGCCTTAACCCTAGTATGCACTCCGTGCGTACTTTTAAGCCCGTTTGTAACGGGCCTTGGTTATGAATCAGTGCTTCAGTTGATAATTGATCGATATATCGACTGTCCATTATTTGCTGTGTTGCAAATATCTTTTGTGGCTTGTGGTGCCAAGTTGTGTGCCATTTGAGACATTAAGTTGTATTTTTAAAAACATATTCCTTTTCTAACCTGAAAATATGCATCACCTCCCAATATGTCATATATATAACTCTCTAGCATAGGGATTCCAAATCTGGTGCCCGCCAGATGTGTGTAGTAATTCCCAAAGTTGGCAGTAGTGCCCTCTGAAAATGTTGGAAAGCTCCTGGGGGGGGGGGGCTGCTGAGGGGGGGAAGGGGGGCGGGGGGGGGGGCAATGAGGAAAAGAGGGTGGAAGGAAATTGTGTGGATATGGGTTGCATGTGCACCATTCTGGGACAGGGCAGAGGGAGGTTGAATGGAAAGTTGCTTGGGGAACAAGCTGACCATCCATCCATCCAAGCTGCAAGGCAAGAGACCCAGCATGCCTTCTCTGGTTTTGCCTCGCCTTGGAGCAAAATAAACAGACCCTGTCCTTCTCCGTTTCTGACTTCCTCCCCTCTCTGGGTACCAAAATATTTGCCATGCTCACCATTTTGCAGAAAATGCTGGGCTTCCCCTGCAAGGAGCCCAAGGAGGCAAGCCTCTTTGGGTAAGAAAGACCTGGGCTGGTTCCAAGGCAAAAGAGAAGGGGGGCAGGCATATGTGTTCCCCTTCCTTTCCCTTTGCCTTGGCTGGCTAGCATGGGGAGGGGCACTAGGGTTGTCAATCAAGAGAAAGGGAGCGATAGCCTACAACATAACAAAAGAGCAACAGATTGTTGAAGAATGGTCCAGTGGATATGATGTTGTGTGCCTATCATAGGATTTTCTAGGCAAGATTTGCTCAAAAGGGCTTTGCCCTCACCTTCCTCTAAGGCTGAGAGAGTATGGCTTGCGCAAGGTCATCCAAGCAGTTTCCATGGCCAAGTGGGGATTCAAATCTTGATCTCCAGCGTCACAGTCCAATGTTCAAACCACTACATCACACTGGCTCTTGATCAATATATGGGTTTACCAAAATGATCCATTAAACAAGCATGAGTTGGAGGAGCGAAATATACAAAAAACAAAAATGATTAACTAGAAAGCAACAATTTAATTATCTATCAGCCTTAACTGCTAGCTTTTGTTGTTTAGTTGTTTTGAAGCTAATAGTTCTTTAGGTCTTGGCACCATATGTCTCAAGAAACAAGGTAGCTATAACTGATGAAGCAGCCAAGGGCGGTGCAGAAGATGAAGCTGTCCGATATATGGTCTGTGGGAAACAGGCATAACCTTACATACAGAGTTTAAGACAAGATGTAGCCATGGTCTATGGCTCCCCCAAGGATATTTTTATGAACCTAAATATTATCAAAATCCTCCAACTGACCTCTTTCTGGCAAAAATAAGCACTTTCCTGATGAAGTGTTGCTCCTGGTGCAACAAGTTTTCTTTTAAATAGGTTTCAAGGTCTCCCCATTAATTTGCCAAAAAAAACCCATTTTTAACACCTGGAAGTGGAGTTCCAGCCACTTGGTAGGGGTGTTGTCCTAATTTTCTGTAGTTCACATGGCCCCCAAAAGATGTAGGGCATAAACGTAGCCCCCAAACTTGCCCTGGCCCCATTCCAAACAGATTTTACATCCTACCTAGTAGATCAAGTAGCTAGATTAAATGGAATTTACTCCTTCAAACCTTACAGCTTGAATGGGATTGGGCATGGGGAACATACTTCACCAACTTTAAAATGCAGCTGTTTTCCAAAGTGCTGCTGCTTTTCCAGAGCTCTAAAACAGCTTGGAAAATAACCGTTCCAAAAACACAACCTGTGCAACCTATGCTTCTCACAGGCCCTTCTCTACCTGCCCCCCACAGTGAGCAGACATCATGGTGCCATAACCAAGTCAGCCTAATTTTTGCACCACCATGGCTGGCAAAGCTCACTTGGTAGTAAGTCAGATTTCCTTTAGCTCCAAATTAAAGTCTTTCTGATTTTTTAATTTGTTTCCGTCCTGGAATTACTATGTACAATTACTGTAGGTGATTTTCTATTCTGTAAATCTGATTGTAGATTACATTACAACAATGTGGTGTAGTGGCTTGAGTGTTGGATTACAACTCTGGAAAGCAGAGTTCGAATCCCCGCTTGGCCATGGAAACTCACTGGGTAACCTCGGACAAGTCATATTCTTTGAGTCTCAGAAGATAAAAGCCAACCCCATCTGAACAAATCTTGCCTAGAAAACTTTGATTGGTTTGTCTTAGGTTAGCCATAAATCAGAAACTGCTTGAAGGTGTACAACATCTGATCTTAACTTTGTTATGTAAGAAGAGAGTAAATAACTTTCTGGAAGAGCCTACAATGTTCACGCTTCTCCATTTATTGATTTCACATTGCCCTCTACTGGAGAATATTCTTTTCAAACGCTATCCATGTTACGGCAATATTAAGCTTTATCATACAGAGAGGTAGTTGTCTCCTAACAATTTACAGAAAATAGGGTGCTTATAACCCTCCTTAGGAAATTTGCCTGGAATTCATGAAGATTCATCTGGATTTGCCAAAAATTCGTGGAAATAAATTCTACAAGGAAAGAAATTTCAGAACACCACTGTGAACAAGAGATGCCAGCAGACCTTTCATTTAAGAAAATAGAGTAACTGCAAGAACCTTTAGATAAAGTACCTTCACACTCTACCGCATGGCTATACACATGAAATAGTCTGAAGGGCCATATAGGTTAATGGACTTTTACCTTCAGAATAACAACTTCACTTAATCTAAACCTGCACATGTGCTTAATATTAAATTGTCTCAAGCTTTGTTTTTTAACTGTTTTAATGTGTCAGATTGCTTAAAATATTTCAGTCTACTTACCCTTTCTGATTTAAAATACTTTAAACGGTTAAAATTGATTTTGCTATGTGTCATCCTGAGACCCTTGAATATAGGTCACTATATGTTTTAATTTAAAAAAATTAAAAATAAGTTAAGGATATACATTACCACCTAAAGCTCTTGAGCAATGGTTGCATATACCAGATTTCTCATTTTTTTAAAAATTAAAGAGGTGGCTTTACCAGCAATGAAAACACTCTGAGAGCTTAATAATTGTCATGATGTCCAATTTAAGGACACTACACCAGCAACCTATATACTGTTGTAGGAAGGTGTACATTGTATAATACGGGGACTAATGCTTGAGAACATAATCAAAATTACTTTATGTAAGAAGTAGATAGAGAAATGCAGTGGCTCAAGTGGTTAAGACACTGACTCTGTTGATTGCAAGATGGCAGGTTGGCAGTTCGAGGCCAAAGTGCTGCATGATGGGGTGAGGTCCCAACTCTAGTCCCAGTTTCTGCCAATCTAGCAGTTCGAAAGAATGCAAATGCAACTAGATAAATAGGTACCACTCCGGTGGGAAGGTAAACTGTGTTCTGTGCAATCATGTTGGCCACATGACCACCTAAGCAGTTCTTGGACAATGCTGGCTCTTCAGCTTAGAAATGAAGATGAGCACCGCCCCCAACAGTCAGTTACGACTAGATGTTTATGTCATGGGGACTACCTTTACTTTAAGGCAGTGATTCTCAACCTTCCTAACACTGCAACTCTTTAATACAGTTCCTCATGCTGTGGTAACCCCCAACCATGAAAGACTAATATGTGTTTTAGGCGACCCCTGTGAAATGGTCCTTCAACCCCCAAAGGGGTTACGACTCACAGGTTGAGAACCGCTGCTTTAAGAAGATGAAATTTCAAAAATGTCCACTTCTATCTATACAAGAGAATCTACATTAAAATTACTTTTCTGGTGGTATTCAGTGCCACTGAAATGGGTACATACTACCAGAAGTAGTTCCACCACTTTCCTAAAGAGTTTTGGCCAAATAGGATTGCCCTTTCCTATGAGTTGGATGTGCTTCATGATCCAACTGTACTGAAAGCAAGTGGAGACAAAATAAGTGCCATTACTAAACAAACTGTAGTATAGAACCTGAATCAGCTTGATGAACATCTTCGTCAGATCCAATGATAACCTTCTTCATAAAAAACTTGCTGTTATTTTACTTCCAACTGCCCAGCAAGAAATTGCCAAACAATAAAGAATAGGACTCATGATATACATAAACAATTAGTATACAGATTGTGTATCCCTTATCAGAAAAGAGTGGGATCAGAAGCGTTTTTGATTTAGGATTTTTTTTGGATTTTGGAATACCTGTATTTGCACATACGTACATGAGATATCTTGGAAACGGGGCTCAAATCTAAAATTTCATTTATGTTTCATATACACCTTACATATATAGCCTGAAGGTTATTCTACACAATATTATTAATAATTTTGTGCATGAACCAAAGTTTGTGTACACTGAACCATCAGAAAGCAAAGGTGCCACTATCTCAGCCATCCATAAAAAACGGTTTTGGCTTTTGGCATATTTTGGCTTTTGGTATTCCAAATAAAGGAGATGCAACTTGTATTAAGAGTATATAACTGCCAGAGAAGTTAACTTCCAAGGTGAACTATCTACAGCAGGCCTGCACAACATATGGCCTGGGGGCTGCATGTGGCCTGCCAAAGGATTTTGGGCAGCCTGTGAAGATGAGGAACAATTTCAAGGCTCCTCTGCTGCTTGGCTTTCTCCTAAGGAGATGGATAATATGTGGAGGAGGAGAAAAAGCAAACGCTTGTTCTGCAAGGTCCTCCACTGCTCTGCTTTCTCCTGAGAAGAGAGACATGCGGAGAAGGACAGGCAACTGCTGGGCCTGCAAGGCTACGCTTTCTCCCAAGGAGAGGGCCGGGCAGAGGAGGAAGATGGAATTAATAATAATTAATAAATAATTAAAACCTATCTGTGGCCCAAAGAGGGTTAGCTTATTTTGATTTTAATTTTGTCCCCTTCCTACTGCTAAGTTGTGCCAGTCTGATCCACAGGGACAAAAATACAAAAATGCCTTATAAGAACATGTCTCCCTTTTTTTTGTTTTGTGACATGATCAACAGAGTCAGACAACAAACCTTCACTTTGTATGGACATCTTTGGGATGACTGATGCATCGACACTTTAAAATAGGTGTGGGCAACTATCAAAATTAGAGAGGCACAGTATGACATTGGAGGAGTTACAAACTGAAAAAAAGAGGCTCATAGCAAACAAAGCCCCTGGACTACACTCTGCCCACCTCTAATTTAGAGCCTGGGTTTTCAAGTCCTAAACTTAAAAGTCATTGATGTTGTGTCTCAAAGATCAGTCTTACTCATCACATTTTTCAACTCAAATATTATTGCTTCTGAAGTGGCAGCTGTACTAAAAGCAAAAAAACATTAATTGTAGGTTTGACTAAAGGACCACAGTCTCCATACATGTGAAGTATTAACCTATGATTTTTGAATTGCAGTAAAATGTACTCACAGTGATCCAAACTTTCAAAATTGAACTACATGGTTAATAAAATAAATTTAATTAACTTTTATTTGTATAATCTTTGTAGCTCCAGCTTCTTGCAGAGAACTCAGGAAAGGCAGGGTGCAAGGGATTAGTTAACCTCGTTTACACAAAACAGGCACACAGAATGAGGTAGGATGGAGATGTTGAAGACAGCAATTGGATTCCTTAGCACTTCAAAGTCACTGACACCATTAAATAAACCAGGAACAATATATCAAAATAAATGTTAAATCTTTTACTTGCCAGCCAGAGGCATATATAGCAAACTTAACAGCATATGTTGCAATTCATCCCTGATGAATGCCTTGGAACTCAAAAGCTAGTCCTTTGAAAGATTCAATAAAAATATGTTGATTTATTTTCTCTCCATTCTGGGATAACAACATCTTGATTTATGGGCTTGTTTTTATATTACAGAACCTTAAAAACAATCAACCTTACCCTTTACTAGAAACCTTAGCTTCAAACCCCAGCATCAAAGAACGTGTCCAAATTTCAAAAACATATACTGGTTACAGCATAACAAAAATATCTAGTATTAACTTCTTTTTAAACCATCCTATGCAATTTATTTTGCACTTACAATTTACAATGCCTTTATTATTAAAACAAACCGTATTGATAGCTAAACTCAAACCCAGAATACAAACTAATGTAATATAGAAGAAAATCCTGCTGAATCTTGTAGACTAAATCACACCGAGTGCTTTTGTCATTTTGCTTTTCAACCCAATTTTCCCATTACTTTTTTGTTTTTGTTATGTAATAGGAAACCTCTTTCTAAAAGACATTTTGAGCTAGTTTAAATGTAGTTTACATTCAACTAATCTTTGCTGTAATCCAATTCTTTGCATACAGTATCTCAGCAACCTGTTACTCTCTCAAGCAGTCTAAAGCAGACAAGAATTCAGCTGGGAGTACAGAGCATTTGGAGTATTTAACCAGAGAAAAAAGTTACAGACCTTTTTCAATACAGTGAAGTACACTAACTGGAACTAAAGATTTAGTATGCTTATTGCAAGTTTTTCTTAATTATAACAAGCAGTGCTTTTTCACAGATATGTTATTGCTGTGGATAATAGGGCTGTTGTTGTGGGAAAGGATAGCTAGGCTGCTGAGGTCCTGGGTATGGTGCTTGTCCAGGATTTTGATACATGGGTGAAGGTGTGTATGGCATATTGTATTGACCATACATGTAAGGATTATAGCCCATTGGCAAAGGCATCTGGCAGTACCTGTGAAAAGAAATATATGGCAAAAGACAAAGGTAAGAATCTGTACCACAAAAGCAGGCCCTCTGTATGAAACATCCCCCCCATCAAGCTTCCTTCACAAAAGCAGACTTTCTGAACTTTAAGATAGGTCTGATCTGCACTGCAGAAATAACACATTCTGACACACCATCATTCCATCTTATGGAATCCTAGGATTTGTAATCTGTTGTGACACCAGAGCTCTGACAAAGAAGAAATATCACAAAAATACAAATCCCAGAATTCCATAGCATTGAGCTATGGCAGTTTAAGAAGTGTCAAACTTCATTATTTCTGCAATGTGGATTAGACCACAATAGTGCCTTAACATAATATGATTATATTAAATATAAACTTCAACATTCACTCATTTCATGAAATGGGATGATATTATAAATACAATGTTCCAAATCAATATCCACAGCAACATATGCAAGTTTCAGTTCTCTTGTGTTTTATTTATTTAATATCCTGCCTTTCTCCAGAGATGGGACTAGAGATGGTTTACCACAAGGCTAAAAGAAGATACAATTAAAAACATAAAAGTATCATCAAATTGCAATTAATTTTAAAAGGTGTAATCCCTAGGGGCAACCACTGAGAAGCCTCTCGCTCATATCCTCCCCACCCAGGCCTGTGACAGTGGTGGGACTAAGAGAAAGCTCCACTTTTAGGATCTCAAGACTCCAGCATATTCATATAGGAAGAGGCAGCCTTTAAGACAGCCTGAAATTAAGCCAGATTGATGTAACTTGCTCATATAATAAGAAGTATATAACACGCAAGATGTCTACATACTAAAAGGAATATCATTTTGGATTTTACTTTAGGAAAATTCCTAGAAAGTCTCCCCCATTACTGTTGTCAAATGGAAAGCTTATCTGGAGGACTCAGACTTTCCTAAACAATGTGGGGTGGATAAAGGGGGCTGTTGGACAGGTGAATTGCCCAAAATCATGCTGAGATTCTAAGAGGCTGTACAGACGGCCCCAAAGAAGTGGTGTCCCCCTGGCCCTTTCAGGGCCAGATTAGGGCTGCAGCAACCGCACACTGCGGCCCTGATCAGGCGCTTTGCTGGCTCTAAAAGAGACGGCAAAATGCCACTCCTTTCAGAGCTGGCAAAAAGGTGCCCTTGCTACCATGGCAGGACATTTCAGCACTCCTTTCTGTATGTCGTATAAACACCATGCCAAAGGAGTGCCATGATGTCACCCACCATGCAGTCAGGCAGGCATCATAACACCAGAGTGGGGACATGCGTCATCCAAATGCCACACCCCCATACCGGTGCTTCAAGCTGGTCTGTACAGCCCACAAGTTATCATCTAAATAGTTCCTTCTACAATTCCATTTACATTGTACAGGAACCCCTTCCAAACCTCTGGAAAAGCTTCCTGGGAGCTGCAGATGGCTGCAAGGGGGAGAAAGGAACAAGAAACTTTTCTTCCATTAATCTCCTTCAGTTTTAGAATACACACATGGTGAAGAACTCATAGTTACCTTCCACATAGTACTATGAGCAACGCTGAAAACAAAAAGGTCACTGTGCACAAAACTGTAAATAGACCAAGTAAATAGGCCAAAACTCCCTATTCTATTAAGAATTAACAGAAAAACTACTCAGCTTCAATTTATCCGAACCAAAGGAATCAATAAAAATTTCCTTTGAAAACAACAGTACACAGGGAACATTCACATTTGTAAAGTAAACTGCACTCCCGGCAGCACAGGAGTTCTTTTTAAAAACAAGGTGCATGCTCATTCCACACTTAAGGAAGCTATGGAAGTTTGAGCTGCAGAGAAACAAATTTGGTGGTAAGATTCAGCCTCCTGTGGGCTGTGGGAATAATGCAGCCCTACTCCAATCCTAAAATTGCTCACTGCTGCTTATACCATCCTGGAGAAAGACACAGCTGAATGGAAATCTAAACTAAAGTGTTGTTATTAAGAGGTGAGGATATATTGTAATGTATTATTGCACATCCCATTTAATTACCCAAACAGCAATCTTACCAATACTACTTAGAGATACGAATACATGCTTTGAAGAATCTCAGCACATGGATGAAAACAGTTATCTCCAATCTTTTTCTCACAAAACTTCAATTATTGAAAAATAGCAGCACCAAGCCGAGAGGTTTTTATCTGTACTCTATTTATCTGTTAGTATTTGCACTTACCCAGGATAACCTGGATATGTTGGATAAGGTGGTCCTTGAGCCTGTGAAGGTGCTGTGCTAGTAGCTGTCCCAGAAGCTGCTGGTCCAGGTGTAGTGAGTGTATTCGCAGCAGAAATCACTGGAGGAGGAGGACGTGCTGGTGGCTGTGGTTTATTAGACTAGAAATGAGAGTGGAATTAGGCTGATCCAAGTATAGAAATCAAAAAGAATTTTATTTGCTATATTTGACATCTACTACACTCACAGCTCCCAAAAACTACAAAAGGAAGTAGAAGCTGAAACAGTGTCAAGTTGTTATGGTACTCGCCACAAAACAGACTGTCTCATTTAAAAAAAACTTTACCTGTGCTGAAACACTGATTGTGTGTTTGTGAATCACAATGAAGCTTTTTCTCACATACTGAAATGAGAACAAGAATAATGCTTTTATCATATAACAGTTTATATTGTTACTTTTCTTACCACACTGGTTCTGGGGGCTGGAGTTGGAACAGATGATGGAGGAGGTTTATTTCCTCCAGCAGGACCCGTCTGATATGCAGGCACAGAAGGAAAAGAAGGAGCGCTTGGTTCTCTAGCAATACTTTGTTGCAAATCTCTTAAAAGGAAAATATTTCAAAAATGTGAAGCATAGTATGACTTCTTACAATATTATTTTACCAAATTAATGTCCATTAAACCTATTTTTAAACTGAGATGATCATTTACTGTCTCAAGCCACTGAGAAAAGCTAAAAATTAAGTGGCGAAATTACTTCAGTAATTACACTAAATCTTACTTAAACAAATCTTCAATTAATTCATTCATTCATTAATAACAATATTTATTTCTTACCCGCCTCTCTCCATAGATCAAGGCGGGAGACAACAACAATGAACAGATAAACAAAATCAATTTAAAAACATAGTTAAAATACACATCAATTTAAAATGACAAGTAACATACACATACTAGAACAATCCATATTTAAAATTCATCATTTAGAGTTTACAATTTAAAAATCATCTGGGTAAGCATGCCAGAAGAGACTGGTCTTCAATGCTATTTTAAATTTGGACAGCGTGTTCAGCTGTCCTCCGGCAGGCCATTCCACAGTCTAGGGGCAGCTGAAGAAAATGTTCTCAGGCTGACAGTTATCAAACTTGTCTTGGCTGACTAGAGTAAATGTCAACCAGATGACCTGAGTGTATGGGGCAGACTGCATGGGAGGAGGCAATCCTGTAGGTAACCTGGACCCAAACCATTAGACATCAGGCCTAATATTAAAGGATTCTTTAGAATCCAGAAGTATCCAAGGAAACCAAAAATTATATTTACATTGTTTACAATGTTAAAACTATGCTGTAGGCATAAACCAGTTTGTCAGACATGTTCCTTCTGCTCAACCAAGGGATCTATAATTGCTCTCCTCCTTCCCTCATTGCAGCCATTCCACAAAGTTCCCTGCACCTCAAGAATGACTGGAAGAGAGATTCACAGGGGGTTTCAGAGAAAATTCAAGGGAAAGCATGCTCAACAGTACAAGCAAATCTTGCGTGGCTTTCTGAATGCACATTATGAATGCATGCATACATATTTCAAGTATTACAGAATGACGAATGTTAACATCTTTGTAAAGCTTAACAATCAAAATGGACCCATTCGTAAAAGCTTAACACACCAAAGTGTCAAAAATGCTAGAAAACTAAATGAACTAACACTCAGATTTTCCATGCTAATGTTTTCAACTATCCTAAGAAAGCATAATGACTAGCAAAGACAGAGATGACACACTCATTAACCCCTCCATGGGCTATATAATGAGCAGTAGCTACAAACCTTGGCAACTGGCCTCTGCTTTAGCTAGCTTTGTGGCTCGTGGGCTTACACTGGCAAAGCAAAGTCATGTAAAGTTCAGACCCTAACTGAGTCTCTTGCTGCAAAAGCATTCTTGTAGACGGCACCTTGTTGAAACAGCACTGCCTGCTCTGCACCCTCTCTCCTACTGAGGAGAATGTAGGACAGATGAAGCACAAAGTACAGAGGAGGAATTTATGCTGGCATTTCTCCCAGACAACAGTGGGATTTCTTGATGAGTCTGTTGCCATTCTAAAGACATTTAGACAAGGTGTTCCTACAGTTTTCCACTGGACTATTTTCAAATACAAAATCTCCTTTTATTACAACGCTCTCCTATATTGAAGACTACAGAAATCAAACTACAGAAATATATTCTCTAATATCAGAATATAGCAAACTTACTTCAGAAGTTCATCTCTCTCAGTTTTGCGTGCAAATACAATGTCACTGCATTTGTTTTGGAACTTCAGAAGGATTTCAGTTAGTTCATTGTAAAACTAAGAGGGAAAACAGTGAATTTTCATTGAGTATTAGCATATGTAATGCTTTCATGAGAGAGAAAACAATATTTTTAATTGTTTCACATAACCCCTTAAGTCTCTATATTCTATTATATGTAACACTTAAGAACTGCAATAATTCAACATCCTTCTTGCTTATCCTGCCTCCATTTTCTTCCTTCTCCTGTTATATTCCTTGTGTTCCCCAGATTGCAAAACCCTTGGGGCAAGTCCTCTCATTCTTTGTTCAGTACCATGAACATGGATGAGATGGATCACAAGTCACTAATAAGGTTTTATATTCAAAGGTCCCTAGGTCAATCCCTTGCACCCTCAGTTAGAAGGATAAAGCAGCAAGTGAGAAATTCTCTGCAATCAAGAACCACTACCATGGTAGTAGGTAATGCCAGGTTACATGGAAAACCATCTGACCAGGCTTAAAGCATTCTCCTGCACTTCCTGGAAACAAAGCATGGAAATACTACTCAAAAGCAACGTGTTACAAAAACTAACACCAAAATAGTAACACATTACTGGTGTTCTTCCACTAGAACTCACTGCTCTTACCAGAAACACATTAATAATATGTCACAGTCAACACTACTTAAAAAGTGTGGAGGGGGTTAACTTACTAAAATGTCCTCAAGTAATATTTTTACAATTATAAAACTGACATTTACATTCTTATTGCCCCCCTCACACCCTAAAGTAATGTTAGAAGTAGGACTATTAATTTTAATATGTTATTTCTAAGCTTTGACTCCAGACAGAAAAACAACTTCCTGGATTCTAGAACATGGCCATATAGCCTGAAAACCCCACAAAAAACTATGGATGCCGGCCATGAAAGTCTTTGACTCCAGAACTTCCTAGATTGCTTTGATTACAGCATTATAACCAGCTGTCAGACTGTGCCATGCATAGTCCCCCTACTATTTTGTTCCTTATCTTCCTGTTTCCTTACTAAAGGAATCCCAGATTAGAACAGGTATGTGTTAGGGTCTTTGTCTCTGATCATTTATAACCACAGAGATTTTTTTTCAAAGCATCTAGATATTATTCCATTTTTAATTAAAATTTCTCTCCCTTTAAACAATGTTTATTATCTTTATTAGATACTATAACATGAGCATGTCAATCAGGTACTATAAAAGTACTATGTTCCATAGAATGTAATCCATTTTACCTTTTAAAAATGTGTAGTTACTAGACTAGACTCCCTAAATATGATGCATACATTTCATTAAGTGAGCTTTTGTAAAACCTTTACAGTGCTACCTCAGGTTACGAAATTAATTCGTTCCGCCGCGCCGTTCGTAACCCGATGCATTTCGCAACCCGAAAAGGGCTTTCCACTAGCGCTGGAAAGCCGCGCGTTTGAATTTCGTGCCGAAAAAAATTTCGTAACCCGAAAAAACCTTCGTATCCCGGAACAGTTTTTTCCTATCTAACTTTTTCGTATCCCGGAAATTTCGTAACGCGATCAATTCGTATCCCGGGGTACCACTGTACTTGAACAGCATTGGTATTAGATAGAACTTACTTTAAATTAAGATTTCGAAGGGGAACAAACAAGGATAACACAAACATGTAATACTATTCATCTTTAAGTCCTTATTCCACATATGACATTACTATACCTTAGTGCCTTCTCTCAGGTTGGCTACAAGTTCCACAAAGTTGTCATTGGCTACAGCTAAATTTTTAAGAACTTCTTCTCTTAAATTGGATTCGTTATTTGATTGCTTCATCTTAGAAAATTCCTGATGCGAATTCTATCAAAAGGAAAAAGAAAATGAGGATTGCACAAAACACAAGCCACCCATAGTACTAAAACTTTCTGGTTGAGATAGAATGGTGTATTTCCACTGCTGAGCCCCAGGATCAGCAATCCTCTTCCCCCACTCTCCACAGAACCTGCTTCATTTCCTTAATTAATAAAATAAAATTGGCAAATTTTAGTGGCACAGCGGGCTGCAATGGAAGAGAGAAAAAGGACATGTTAGATACCAGGAGTTCACCAATAAATATGGAAGTATACCACTGGATCTTGTCCCTTATCTCCTCAAACTGTGTCTTTAGCAACATCCACTATGTGCTTTATGTCCCAGAGATGAAACTGCTAGTTGACACAACCTTAAACCAACAACCACCAAGCACTGTATTTTTTAAAACGTGTTATAAAGAATGTAGAATACCTGAATGTTGTTGAGCAGCTCCTCCTGTTTTTTCAGGGTCTCTTGCACTCTATGAGTGAGACCACCATAAAGGCGATCCAATTCAGTGACAGAAATGGCTTCTTCATTCAAAGCACCGTCCTGGGCAAGTGCTGTTAGGAATTTAGTTGTCATGTCAAAGTTTACTAACTTGAGATCATTCTCAAGTTGCTCTCTCTGCTTTTTCACTTCATCCAAATTAGACAGCAAAGATTTTAAGACGTTAACCACCTAGTAAGCAAAAAATAATAATAAAAAAAATGTTTATTCATGTTTGGCATTTTGAGGCATTTGTTAACTTTCTATTACGCACCAGAAGATGCAGACCTAGTTTTGCCCACTACTGTATTAAGACTGTACAATTAAAGACACAAGTGTGATTAGCAGCTCAATTAGAATCATTAAATCCTTATTTGCATCTTAAGTGACTTGGGAAGATACCAATGACAATACTGTTGAGTCATAAAACAGATTTAACACAACAGATGAGATATGGAAGATCTGATCCTGCTCTACTTTCTCAAAAGGTATGACTTCAAAGTATAAGAGAACATGGATATGGAAATAGTAAAGTCCGTGCCTGTCATATTCTCTATTCATCTGTCCTCTTTCAGCTATTTGGCTTACAAAATAGTACCCTGATGTTTCTCCAGCATATAGTTTCAGAGGAGTTATGAGGATCAGTGAAACAGGCCATGATCCTTAATCAATCTGCAAAGCCTCTGAAGGTCTGTGAAGGTCTCTAAAATTCCTACATCTTTCTCAGGTTTGGCCTTAAAAATAATGTTTCCTAATACAATATTAAGGTTCTGCAATGCCATTTCAAATTTTAAAATACATTCTATCACCAACTCATTTATAAAGTGCCAAAATATATACTCCATGCTGAACGAGAATTCCTGCTTGTAGATTTTCAAGCTAAAGCAGTAGTACAAAAAAAGAAGAGGTATAATGATGGAATAAGAAAAAAAGCATATTCATGTTCCATTTTTTAAGTGTACAGCTGCTAAACTGATCAGCTTTACTGAGAAAAGTTGAAGACGGCAGAGGAGTTGGTCTCTTAACAGAGCAGATATAATAGGCTCTGATAACCCTTTTTTCCTCTAGCTGCACAGAACTGTACTGATTCAGAAAGATGGGTTAAGTGCCTGCTACTTAACAGTATTCTTCTGTTAGTTCAGCCCACAAGGCTGCTTTAATGTCTAAAGTTTTATCATCAAACAGGTAAGGCAAACCGCATATGTCTACACCATGTTGTCATTGCCAGAACAGGAGCAATAATTAGATGGTAACAGCTAAGGTATCACTATACAGACTATGATTGGCCTTTAAAAATGTGAGATAAAGCCATGAAAACAGAACTCCCATGCACTTAAGTAATACAAAAAAGCATTTTTGAAAAATTAGATTCATCAGAATAGTAATCCTCAAAGTCTAAAGCAGCCGAAACCACTCTAACTCAAAGATGTCAGCATAGTTGATGACTGTATCAAAAATGCAATTATTCCAATAAATTTATCTGTTCATACCTCACTCCCTTGCATAGTTTTTGCTGGATTTGCTGAAGGAATTGCTGCATTCAGCTCTGCTTCTGGCTTACATAACAGTGAAATTGTATCTCGATGAGACTGATATCGTTCCTTAACCTGTTTGTCAGCTTGCACTGCTTTATCCAAGATATTACGGTAATTGGCCCCCTCTACAAAAAAGTTAAGGGAAATTTGATGTTCAGAGATGTTTTAATCCAATGAATGACAGTACCAGTTTAAACCATTAACAGTGTAACAAGTCTGGGTTACAGGTAATCTATTTAAACCATTTCATTAATAGAGATACATACATATATAGCTCACTCAATGTTGTGTAATTGTAAATGGAACTACAAAGAGAAACAGATATTTAAACTTCAGTCCCTTCCAAATTAATCTGTGAGATAATCTCAGAATGCTTCCTCCCACTGAAAAGTATGACCCTCTGAAGAAACAGCAGTGAGGCTAAAAAGCCCACAAGGAACACAATGAAGACAGTGATTATTTCACCAGATAAGTACAGTGCGTCCTTGTCTTATGCAGAGGATCCGTTCCGGATCCCTCGGCGTAAGGCAAATAGCACATATGCTCAAGCCACATTGAAAATAATGGGGCTTGTGAATGATGTGCAGCACGGTGCATGCATGCCATTGCAACCCTGTCACACAGCTTTCAGCGTAAGCTGGCAGCTGCATAAAAGGCGCCTGCATATGATGCAAGTGCACTGTACTGCCAAATGGATGTTTTCTTTAAGTCCCTGTCCTTGCCTCATTCAAATGATCATTTCTTCCTTAGAGTACTGGACTAAGATGAATAGCCAATATTCTTCGAACATCTCCAGATCTATGACTATAAGCAATACTGAACTGTCTCTGACTGAATCCAACAGTCTGCATTTATATTCTCATGAATTTTCAACCACCAAAATTAAATTGCTCTCCTACCTAATTCCAACCCTTCTTTTGAAGAGTTAGCAAAAACATATCCACCTAAATTCAACTTGTCACTGTGCTAGGACAACCCTTTTTGGGCTAGCGGCTGTGCAGTTTCAGAACCAATGCAATGGCACTTGTACCACTGTCTGCCTGCAGCACATTAAAATCCAGCACAACTGTGTTAGCAGGGATTTTCACTCCACTGGTGTTAGATTTAAGATACATACAATTCACACACAAAAACCCTACATTAGGATTGCTATATTAGACTATATTACTGATATCTAATAAAGCCACTTTTTAGCAATGATATGTTGATTTTATGCCTAGAGGTGTTGAACTGCTTAGTCATGTCTCCTTTTTAGGATGCCTCTACATCCTAAATGTGGTGGCTTTGTGGTTAAGATGCCAGTTCTGATGCCCTCCTTCCAACCACCATTTTGAGGGGGAGAGAGGCAGGCCAGCAGCAACAGGCCTCGCCTGGAAGACAAAGAGCCCTCCTTCCGACCACCATCTTGAGGGGGAGAGAGGCAGCCAGCAACAACAGGCCTCGCCTGAAAGAAGAAGAGCCCTCCTTCCGACCACCATCTTGAGGGGAAGAGAGACCTATGTGAGAGAGCAGATGAGCTGGACTTTCCCCCTTCCCTACTGTTATTCCCTTCTCCTTTTGACCTAAGAACCCAAGCCCTTCCTCCATTCCATCTGCCTTGTTCCAGGCCTTGGAGGTAGAGAAGAACTGCTGGACCTGATTCCCTTCCCCACCACCTCTCCCTTCCCCTTTTGTGTCATGTCTTTTTAGATTGTAAGCCTGTGGGCAGGGAACTGTCTAACTAAAAGATTGTATGTACAACGCTGTGTAAATTTACAGCGTTTTATAAATAAAAGTTAATAATAATAATAATAATCAGAAGATCGGAAGTTTGGCAATTTGAGGCCCAAGTGCTGCATGAAGGGATGACTAGTCCCAGCTTCTGCCAACCCAGCAGTTCGAAAGCATGCAAATGCAAGTAGATAGGTATCACTTCTCAGTGGGAAGGTAATTGCATTCAGTGCAGTCATGCTGGCCACATGACCATCCTTGGAAGATGCTGGTCTTTGTCTTAGAAACGGTGATGAGCACCGCCCCCTACAGTTGGTTACGACTAGACATTCATGTCATGCAGCTACCTTTACTTTTTCTTTTCTTTTTTTAAATCTACATGACTGCATTCTGGAATAAACCTCAACACAGAATGTATCAATTTACACATACTGAATATGAATGCATACATAAATATTACCTGTCCTCAAAGGCTTGTAAAGGTCATTTGATGGTGTCCTTTGCCAACGCTCCTTGAATTTGTTTTTCAGCTCATTGTCTGTTGCTTCTTCTTCATCCAATATCCGTAGAGACTGAAGATTTTATAAAAATGTTATTCCTAAAGAAGTGGCTTCAAGTCATAGGTAAGAGAAGGCTGGGGCCAAAATAAGTCAGCTGAAATTAGCTCCCACTAAACAGATCACAAATTAATAAATTAGAACTGGAAGCCTTAAAATTTCATGGGGACACAAGCTGAATTATTTTAAGCTTAAATCCATTCTAGTGCACAGAGAATAAAAAAGGCTCCAAAGTTGCTCTAAATGTCTAATCCCAGAAAGCATATAAATGGCAGGAATAGTGCTTATGTCTATCGCACACTGAAGTCTTCTTGTTATGTGCTCTCAAGTAGTTTCTGACTTATAATGACCCTAAGGCAAACCTGTCACAGGGTCTTCTTTCCAAGATTTGTTCAGAGGGGGTTTATCTTTGACATGCTCTGAGGCTGCGAGAACATAATTTGTACAAGGTCACTCAGTGGCTGAGCAGGGATTCAGAGTCGGCTATCCAGAGTCATAGAGTCCAGCATTCAAACAACTATACCATGCTGGCTCCCCACTGAACTTATCAAATGCAGCCAATCTTGTAAGTTATCTAATTTGGCTTTTCATTTCCCCAAATGGAGCCTTACTCTTGTTTTGGATTTAAGTTTCTATCTGCCTCAGTCAGCAAGGCCAAAAGTCAGGAAAGTTATGAGTTGAAAACATCTGGAATAAAAAGTGGAATTTCATCAGCTCATATTATGCTATTATGGCTTAAAACAGATGGAGGGCAGGGGGAAATTCCCCCTTCCCTATGTGCCATACTAGCCCACACACATACAGCAAACTCAAATACCTCCATTTTCCTCTGAAGTCCTTCTCAAAGTGGCAAGACATGATATTGCATCACTTTCTGTAACTATTTTTAAAAAGACTGCAAGGAAAATGGAGTATTTGGTGGTGGGAGATGTTCTGGGGTGGCTGTGGAGTTATTTTATATTGATATGTATGGGGGAATTTCTGAGTGGTTTCTAAATGAAAAATTCTGAATATTATGCTTTTTTTTCCTGTAGTGCTTCAGGTGCTGCAACAGTGTGTTCCAGGGCCACACTTTTTCCACTCTTGGTTTAAAAGGAGTAAGGTATACTAACATTGCAGTCTATTAGTATTATTGTAAATATACCTCATCCAAAATCTCTCTGTTTCTCTGTAGCAATTCAGGAAGATCTTTCATCAACTGATCAATTGTTTGGACTCCTCCTTGTTCAATTACTGACTTAGACTTCTGCAGAATGGACTGAGGAATACTATCTCCAGAAACATCCTCAATAGCAGCAGGGAGATTGAGGGAAGCTAGGACACTGAAATGAAAGTACAGATTTTAATTTTTATTAATCAGCTTATAGTCACTTGACATCAAGCAGATGATTCACTGGAACTAATGGTCTTAACAACTTATAAGAAAAAATGTGGTATTGTTCTTTCCCCAAAACTATTAGTCAAAGCCAATTTCTTGATTGTACTTACTACAACACACAAAGAACTGGATTAACTTTGAATCAGCATCCTTGCACTTTAATCAGTTTAAGTAATAATAAACCTAAAAGGAAACAGCTTTGTACTCATCAGTATCTTTGGATGTCAACAGACAACAGTGAAATGGACTGCACTTAAGTACCACTGACGTTTCACTCATGCCTAAGTGAGGTCCTGTTGATTTCAACAGGAATTAATTGCCATTAATTTAGGCCAAGTGCATCCAAAGATCAAGCAGAACTCCACTTGCATGATAGGGCTTCTTTGGCTGCCTTCACCCATGCTACAGCTATTGTATTACCATCCCAAACTGTTCACACTGTATGAGCCTAGAGATCTTCTGGAATGACATGTCTTAAACATGCAGAGCTGGAATTGAAAAGAAACACTGGTGGAATTTGGCAGATATCTTGTATGATCTCTGGAAACAAGCTAATGTTTCAGAACTTAGAAATCAAAATAATCAAGTTACCCATTTGCCAGATTGGTGGATTCTCTCATCTGAGCTATTGATCTGTTAACCAGTTCTGCCTTTCTTTGGTTGTAAAGGGTAAGAGCTTGCTGCACCACCAGAGGAACCATCTTTTCAAACAAATCTGTAAAGATAAACACTTTGATTAACAGGGTTTTAAAAAATCTTATGTTCCTACCTAACCCTCTGAGAAGTACCTGTTTGGAAAAGGTCAAGCTGCCTTCTGGAAAGGAAGACTTAACTCCCATAACATTATCCTCCAGTAGGAAAAGCATCAACTTCCCACTCATCCTAAATTCCAGTTCAGGAGTCTAAGATAAAGTATATGCAAAAAGGATTTCTCTATTCGAAGTAAACTTGTTCAGGGCATACTCCTAACTAAAAAGATAGGTTAAAGATGGTTTAATCTTTTCTTAACCTCACGAAGCAAGAGGAATGAAAAATCTGGAGTATAATGAAGTGATAAGATAGTAGTAATCTTGCAGTGTCAAGCAGATTGTCCTCCTGGTATCATGGCAATGTCATCATGACACTGTATACAACCCAAGACAGACATACAACTAGTATATTACTTAAAGATACTTCTGACGATTTAAACATTCATACCTATTGTTTAAAAGACTGTGAAAGATATGTCCATGTTTCAACTGCCAACACTTTGATTTACTTACATTTCCTTTTTTACGCAAAATTTCACAGTAAGATGTCAGGTCACTGGTATAGTGCGACTGTGACAAGTACTACCCCTTCCATGGGTGCTCTCAACTAAAAAGGCACATTATAGATACTAGTATCCATCTCCAAAGAGACTCCACAAAACAGGCTCCTGCTCTAGTGATTTAATGTGCTTACTTCCACATCATCAATAGTCCTTTCCTACTGCACAGCTAGAGTCCAACTAATCACACTTTCAAGATCAGGCCCATGTCTCAGAGTCCTTCAGGATTGTGCTCTCAACTAAAATAAGCGGAGCAGGATCAAGGATGAAGTGGCACTGAGGCCCTTCTGGATCAGGTTCTACCACAGACTACCTCGAAGTGTGGGATCCAGTGTGTTAGGCTCTTCTGACTGAGTCTGGGTTAAATTTGGACCTTTTGAAAGGGACTTGCCTTTCCAACAAATCAAGGAAGAAAAGGCTGGCTCCACTGCAGGAGAAACTCTTAAAATGAAAGCCCACTAAGCTACCCTTCCTTCTCTCTTTGTGTTCTTCTCTCACCACTCTTAGCTCCTCCTTCACAGCAGGTCTTTTAGAGCCTCAGCCCATGGCCCTCTTTCTCTCTCTCAGAAGGGAAAGGTCTAATGCTGCCCTGGTCACTCCTGACCCATCCATCCTTGACTTCCATTTCTTTCCACTTCTTCCTCCTTCAGCTACAGCATGTCTTTTACTCCTTAGCCCCTCTGTTTCTGGCTAAGCAACTGATTGCAAACCTTGATAGTGACAGATTGCAAACCTATCACTGGGCTGCCTGGAAGTCATGCTCAGGTGGCTAAAGGATGAGACAACACCGGCATCAATGTGGCAGTCCCGCATACCCCACTACAACCACCAATACAAACTCTGAAAGACAGAGCTACCAAGTATATTTAACACCAATTTGTTATTCATGAGGAACCAAGTCAACCTTTCTAGTACAAGAAAATGTATTAGCATTTGTTTCAGCAGGATGTTTGAGGGGAAACAGCCTTTCAAAATGTGCTGTACTGTTTATCTATCTTTTTTGTTTCAGTGGTCATGGTTTTAACTTTTTAGCTCTATTGACAGTTTAATTATATTTTAACTTTTGTATGATGTGATTTTTACAGATATATTTGTTTTAATGTTTGTAATCCACCTGGACTAGGAAAAAGAATGAACATAAATGATCCTATTTGAAGAGACAAGATCACTGAATTTGATGGGCAAATCAACCAAACTGCTTACATCCTCACAATGGTTCTTGTAGATTAACAAGGAAGTATCCCCCACCCTCATCCTGGATATTATCCCGGGGGGGGGGGGATATAGTTTAAAACTACAATGTGGCTGTTGAGGTCTAACAGTTAGCCTGCAGTAATATGTCACTTACCAGTAAATTTCTGGCTCAAAGGAACAGTAACTGGAGTAGCTTTTACAAGACTGGCTTTTCCAATAGGCTCTAGATCTTTAAGATCAGGAATTCGGTCATGATAGATAAAGTCATTGTCCTTCTTAGCAGCTGTAAGTGCACGGTTGATTTTATCAGCCAAGTCTTTTACATTTATATATTCATCATAGCGAGATGCCACTGTTTTTACTAGATCAGCAGCATGCTAATTAAAAATAACAAAAAGTTAAAGTTAATACTTAGTTTCTAATACATCTGCTGTAACTGAAAGCATGCACTCACTACTATACAAATTTTACTTAACATCTCTGAGTTCGCACATTTTTGGTATTAAGAATGTAACGTCTGTTACAGAATTATACAAAGGTACTGCTATGCAAAACTAATCAGTCTTCAGTTTATACTCTAGTGTCTTCTATCACAAAGTTGTAAATGTCATCTGAAACAAATTTTCACAGTTTCATGCCATACAGGTGTGTCCTAAACTGAAATTGTATTTCTGTTCTAAGCTAGACCAAATTCCTCTGTGTAAATAGTAATTAGGAAAATATTTGTCCTGGAACCTTCAAACATGCATACTACCTTCAGAAAAAAAAAGTTCTCATTATGTTCAAGGGTCATGGGTTATTTTTAAAACAAAATACTCAGTGCAGAAACAGGAAAAATCCGTTTTTTTTTTCTGGGAGAAAAAGAACAAAAAGCATGAACAGCTTGGTATTATGAACAAAGAAAAACGTGCATGTGGAAACACATTTATTCACATATTTTCATATCAATGTTGAAGCCAGTAGGATTAAGGAAGGACACTCCCACCCTTCAAGTTAGGGAAACGTTGATACAGAAAAAGATAATGAAACACTGTTCTACAGCTTTTCTTCCACACTGTTCTGATGATGTTCTGGTCTACTGTTGTATTGCACCATCAGACCAGAACAATAAAGCTATAGGAACAATTTCACAAATCTGCTCGTAGTTTACCCAGATTGCATCTTGAAGTATGCTAACCCAAACCTTCCCATTTTGTTACTAACATCTTCATTTCAGTCATGAGGATGAATCAGGTCTCCAATATCAATTGAGGAAAGACTTTAAAATAACAAAGTAAATTGGGGGGGGGGACCACAATTTCCTAATATTTAAAAAAAACTTTTCCCAGTGCAATCATTGTATGCTGAAGTTTTTGAGTTTCTTTTTTTTTTTTTTTTAAAGGATAATTACTCACTTGCAATCTTGCAATTTCCTCACCAAATTTCTTCTGTTGCTTTGCCAATATAGACTGATGATACTCTGCATTGGCCTGCATTATACAATGTTTTGCAGCCAGAAGCGGAAACACCTCCTGGAAATAAAAATACTGACCAGGGGAAAAGTCCAACCACATAAACCATCACAGACAACATGGGATGCAGGAAGAAAGAGGAAGAAGAACAGGACATTAGAGTCACCCAATTAATGGTTTAGTTAAGACATGACATGAGTAGAAGAGGACACTCACGTGATTTTATACGGATTAAGTTTGGTGGAAGTATGAGTACTGCTCTGCATACTGAAAATTTGAGCCATTTTAAATTGGTTTAGGATTCTGACCAAACTAACTCACTCCCTGAGTTGAAATCAGAGGCATATCTGTGTTAGTTTGGAATATCAGAAAGCAAAGGGATCTTGCTGCACCTTTGAAACTAACTGTGTCAATAAAACTATAGCATAAGCTTTAGTAGACTAAATCTACTTCCTCAGATGCACTTCACTTCTTCCACACAATTAGTCTCAAAGAAGCTACAAGATCCCTGAACTGGGTTAGCTTACTTAAAAAGGATTATAGCCTCAATAATGCACCAGAAAGTGCAGTGCAGATACCAATCATTAGCCAGTCAATCTCACAAAAGAAACACAGGCGGGTTACAGAACGCGAAAAGCGGTGCTCTGCCGCCGCCGCCGCCGGTTGCTGCGTCCAGGAACCGCAGCAGCCAAACCACACAGTTCCTGGACGCAGCAAAGAAGCGCCAAAATGCGCACTTGCGGCGTCACATCCGGGATGCAACGTGTGGACGCTAAGCGTCCAGCACGTAAAGATGGCAGCACCCATGTGTATAGGGTGCCACCATCTTTACGTCCTCGTCACGTGTTAGGGGTGAGGGCGGTGTGGACGCCAAGTTCTTGGCCAACCCCTAGCATGTGACGGGGGCGCCGGAACGGCCCGTCTGTAACAGGCCACAGCCTCACAAAAGGAAAAGCTAGAAATTAAATTATGAAAACCCAGCATTTGTCAATTACCAGGTTCACATACCTTTGAGCGAGTTTCTCAAATGTATCTGTGCAGATTCATATCTTTAGATGGCAATAATCGAACATGCTCAAGCACCCGTCTGCTTAGAGAAAAATAATGGTATGTTCTTTGTGCTACAGGAGCACAACAGAAACTACTATAACTGCATGAATGCCAAGTATCATCTACACTGCCACTTTTCATGGTGAACGTACATCTGGTAAGTACATTTGGTGAGTATTGGAAAAGAATTCTGCAGATATTATGGACTGTTAGAAAGACAAATAAATAGATCCTAAAGCAAAACAGGCCTGGTCACTCCCCCTAGAAGCCATGATAACTAAACTGAGGCCGCCATACTTAGGCCACATCATGCTGAGACATGACTCACTAGAAAAGACAATAATGCTTGATAAGGTGGAAGTAAGTAGGAAAAGAGGAAGACCACATTCCAAATAGATAGACTCGGTCAAGGTAGCCACAGCTTTGAGTTTGCAAGTCCTGAGCAGGACTACTGATGAATGACTTTGATGTCTCTCATTCGTAGGGTCACCATAAATCAAAATCAATTTGAAGGCAGTTAACAACTGTAGATCTGGAATACATCAACTTTGATGACATGGAAGAAAATGTAAAACTGGCTCTTTAAGAAATTAACATGTACACAATGGCTGCAGAAGCTTCTAATTTTCTCAGTTGCAATAATCTACCAGAGAAGTTTATTATCTGTTACCTGCTGCCCTACTGAAGTGCTTGCACATGACAAACTGAACCTTGAACACTAATCCTTACTTTTTCAAAGTCTACAGCTGCAGCATCATGTGATGACTGAGACAGCTACTATTGGTGCCGGTCCGAGATAACATTTTGAAAGTTTTCCCCAATCCTATGGAGAGTCAGAATGGCAGAGAATAGGCTAGGCTAGAACTTCTCCACACAGAGTTGTTCTTCCTCAATTCAAATCAACACAGAGAGGCAAGAGGAGTACACTCTATCATCTCATTTAGCTGCACACATAAATAAAGTCATCATTACTCAATTGCACATGGAAAACAAAAGATGGCTACTGCTACACAACAATCTAGTTCCACAAAGTATCATTAAGAAGCTTTGCAATGCAAACAGAAACTAATTACTTAGTAAAATCTCTAAAATAATTTCAACAGAACTCACTTCCATGTACGTTTGCTGCAAGCACCTTTAGACTGCTGATTTAAACGGGCAGATATGCCTTCAAGAGCACATCTTTCAAGATGCACCCTGTGCCATTCTGAGCTTTCTCGGTAACTGTGCTATGAAGCCTAGGCACATATTTAAGGAAAGAGTAACCTCCTATCTTTTTTCCTTAAGTTAAAAACACTCAAATGAGTTTTCCAAATGAAAAACAGCCCTTCTGAAATTATCAGTACCAATTCATTTGCAGTACAATGTTTGTGGAGGATTTTATGGATACTCTACCATACCAAAAAAAGAGAGAAGTGGTGTAGTAAATAATGCTTGAATTTTTACTAGAAGCAGAGCTATCTAAGGTTACCATATTTTGGACACACCATGAGAAAAAGTGGTTCATTTAAAAAAATGCTAGGGAAAATTGAGGGTGGTAGGAAAAGAGGAAGACCAGAGGAAAGATGAAGAGATTCAAATAAACTAACAGCCCTGAATTTATAAGACCTAAGAAGGAGATTAGGAAATAAGACCTTTTAGATATCACCACTCTCTAGGGTTGCCTAAGTTGAAATTGATTTGTTAGCATATAACACTTACACAATATCTTAATGAGCAGCACCATTTAAACACCATGTTATATACTCAAACTTTAGAAATCCAACAAGAATTAGAAAGCTACCAATATTTATGTATTAGAATATTCTGATAGTCTCAGTCTAAAAAGAAAAATTATTCTGTATAATGTTAATTATACAGAATACAAATATAATTTTCTTTTTAAGGGGTGATCTATTCTTTTCTCATTCTCTATGTTTTAGAAAAACAAGCAATTAAGGAGCAAGAGCATCCATACTGTCATCAAGCCTATTCCAAGTAAGGTCCCTTGGTCGTGTAAGAGGACAGCAGAGTAAAGACAAACATGAACCCTATTAAAGACATGCATTAGTTTCTAATCATTTTAGTAAGGAAATAAACAGAGCACAACCCTAGAAAGACAGCCAGAAACATCCCATGTTCAAACTGACTAAAAACAGAAATTCTGTCTGATCATATACTTTTAATGCTACAGTAATAAGCTTGGACTCTATGTACTTTCCAAGTTTTAGAAAACACAGCAAAAGTTAATTGGAATTAACTTTAATTTAAAAAATCAACCACATCTTACTCATTCCATCTCACCCTCCAAACATCAAATATAGATAATATATTTGAGAATGTCACAGTCTCAAAAATATAACCTTCTGAACTAACAGCATACTACAACTATTTTACGCCGTTAAGGTTACATTACTATGAAACTACTAACCTTGGGCAAGGTATCCTTATACTGACATTGTTTGAATGCATCACCATAATAATCAGCAGCTTGATTTGCAAGTTTAGCTATGATGGCGTCTTTCATTTTTTCTAAAATGTAATATAAAAGCTATTAGAATCAGTATGATATCAGTTGTGAAAATGCATTCAGGACCTGAGTTAGTGTTTTGTTTCTGAAACTTACTTCAAAATGTCTCATTAGATTAAGCCACATATTATTAGACATTTTAAAGTTATGAATATTTTCTACACTCTAAAAGTAAACACAGTCTTAACTTTTTGAAATGTATGAAGACCCAGCATTTAAAATAATCCATCCCAATCTTTGTATCATAGAGTGCAAGACTTCTAGAAAGCAAAATTCTTCCAAACAGGTTATAGCAGGTAAATTCCAGTTATTACTGACTACTTTGTGGATAAAAAAATGAAAATTCAATGAAAGTCTCACCAATATCTGCAAATTCTAGTTACATCCCTGCTCAGAAACACATACTTAAACTTGTGTGTTGTTTAGGGTGTTATGTGAATGCTATATCTCAGTTCCCAAGCCTCAGATCAGTTGATGTCCCGCTCAAAGGCTGTTGCTGGTCACTGTTTTCTTCTATGTACACACTCTACAGAAGGTAATGCTTTTGAAAAGTACTAGACTCCAAGAATATGTTAAATCTTGCAGAAAAGCGTGAACACTAATTTTATTGCTTTGGTTGCTTCATAAATTGCCTACTTTCCACAAACACTTTAAAGACTGTGCATAAATATGCAAGTATCGTATTTTCGGTAACAAGGTAATTTCACACATTATTCAAGACAAAATAAATCTATGGGGGGATGGAAATTATTCTCAGTCTTCAGCAGTTTTCAAAGTGATCTTCAGCTGTGGCTGTAGATAAGGCTTTTGAGTGGGCACAGTGCTTGCAACACTGGAATGTCAGGGGCTATACAAGTCAGTGGAATAAGCCAGGGCTTTACCAGCTGCATCAGAAACTCCTGGTATTCACCTCACCACTGAACAACAATGATTTGAAATATTTCTAGGAAAGACCAATATCTAAGCATTTTCCTCCAAATATGAAGACTACAGATACATATGCAGATTAAGCAACTGCTTTGACATTAATTTGTGAGTATCTGGGCTATTTACATTTTTGAAAAGGGTGGGAGTACTCCTCCAAGCCACTCTAACATCTAAAACTATCTTGGGGAGATCTGTAGATATGCATCTGTACAGCTGAAAACATCTTACACTCAGTTTTCACATAAAGCGTTCCCTTAGTGAGCATCTACATTAAACCCTCTTCAAGCATCAGAACTAT
The DNA here is from genome assembly GCF_019175285.1 of Sceloporus undulatus. Lineage (NCBI taxonomy): Eukaryota > Metazoa > Chordata > Lepidosauria > Squamata > Phrynosomatidae > Sceloporus > Sceloporus undulatus. The sequence goes on along the minus strand of NC_056527.1, from coordinate 58,366,849 downwards.
AGACATATAATGTGGAAGATAATTCTCCATCACTGTAGCAGGCAAAGGCCTTTTAATTCAAGCAAGTGTTTGACAACTCACTGGTCGCTGAAGAAGAGGCTGAAGTGAGAGCGTGTTATGCTTCCTAACCCAATGTCTTTTAAAAATAGTTTTCAGATGGTTTTAATTTAGTTGTTTGAATATGACAATCTATTTAATTATCTTTTTAATATAATAGCACAGTATTTTTGCTTATCTTTTTTTAAACCATGGTGTGAGCCACCTATGATTCCGGTACTGGGAGAAAATCAACAAAGCAAAACTATTTCGTAGAAAAAATGTTTTAGCATCTAAAAATTCCAAGTACTGTAGTATATGGCATACCTCTGGTAGCTTTAAGGAAAAATACTTCTTGAGCTTGAGCCAGCATGATAAGACTTAATGTGCCAACTGTATCTGGAGAGATGTCCACTGTTGGTTCTCGGTTTAGTGAAGAGAGGACAGTATCTTTAATGTGCTGGAAAGCACCGCTAGCAAACTTGAGAGAAAAATAAAGTCTTTTATAGATTCACATCTGATTATCACCATGAAAGATAACATTAATACTTATATAAGATGTAGACATGTGTGGCCCCTGGGTCACATATGGGTTCTCAAAGTTGCTTTTCCAGCTCTTGACCCCTTTTTTGGCCAACTCACTCACTATATAAACACCCTTTTTTTTGGCCAACTCAGGCCCCATACAGACAGGCCAAAATAAAGCTGCTTCAAGTCACTTTGGAGGTATGCTGTTTAAATGATGCGTGCGTCCTAAGAGTCCGGAAGCCATGCCAAAGCCATGATCCAGTCCTAAGGACTGGAGCGCAGCTTTGGAGCAACTTCCAGACGCTTAGAACGCATGCATCCTTTAAACAGCATACCTCCAAAGTGACTCAAAGCAGTTTTATTTTGGCCTGTCTGTATGGGGCCTCACTCACTATAATTTGCCTCTCCTGGAATCCTCTAAAAGCAGTTAATTCACCTTTTAAATAGGTTGGCTTTTAAATAGGTTGCAGGTGCTTCTGCAGTGTTCAACATCTGCAAACACCCACTGTTCAAAACCAGGAATGGACTCAGACCAATTCAATTTCATTGTTGTTGTTTTAGCCTTTGGGGCAGTGTATATAGCCCATTAGAAACTCTAAAAGGAGAATGTATATAGCCCAGTTGACACCCTAAAAGGAGGGGGGAGGAGCCCCTGGACCCATTCTAAGCACCCACATTGCATTTAGTACAATTACAGAAATCTGAACAAGATTCAAAAATGCCAAGCTAAAAAGGGCTGCATCCACACTGCAGAAATAATCCACTTTAACTGCCATGGTTCAATGCTTTAGTTTTTAGCACAGATCACTAACAAATGTTTCAAATTAGAATAGGGTGGAACCCACCATCCTCATAAGTAAATCCCATGTTATCTCCAAAACCAACTAAAGCATTATAAACATGAAATTTTAAAATAGGTAATCAAGATCTCAACTAATAGTAAGCAATTCCAACATTCTATTCAATAAAGAATAGCTTCTCAGCCTTTTGGCTAAAATCAAGTGTGTAGTATCAATAAAGAGACAACCCATACCTGATAATGTTTAGCAGCAGCTTTCAAGCCTTCATCACTGTCAAGATTCTGCTCTGATGCTATTTGGCTAGCCAATGCTGCACAATTGAACAACACACAAGTCTTCTCGTAGCCCAAACTTGCCAAAGCTGAAACAAAGTATACACAAAACAGTATTCTTGTTTATGAATAAGACAATGATTTCTATCAGAATTAAGAAAACTATACAATAAGAGTATCACAGTCAGGTAAAGTATGTAATTTATTAATTTAAGTTTTAAACAACATACTCAGAAAACCAGTATCTACCAGTATTTTCTTTCACTTCTGGTCTGTCCTTTAAAACAGTTTAATGCTAGTATGCATTTAAGAAGCCTCAATGGTTTAGAAATAGGTTACTGAAAGGACTACTGTGCCACATGCCTCCCATTCCAGTGGTTATATCCCTTTGGGGGGGAAACGACAGCATCTGTTGCCAAGAGAGTTCATTGCTCTACAGCAGGGGTGGAGAGAATGGCATGTGGCTCATATGGCCCTAATTTGTGGTGCATAAAGCCCCCATTATTATTTTTATTTAGTTCTGGGAGTTAATTTTCATCCCTAGTCCTGCAAAAAGCAAAGCACAGGAGTTTGGCCCCCATAATCCCCATTTTATAATCCTTCAAATACTAGTTTATTAATTATATTCACATAAAATACCATAGCACCTTACAGGAAAAGCAATAAGGCCACCAGAATGAAAAATAACAGCAGAGGTTCTGGAATGTTATGATGCTTCAGAACATTTCACATTTGCAAGAACAGTAACTGCACAGTGAACACATCGTGAGTGAACACTCACTATGAAAGCAGACTATCAGAACAGGAAGGCATCACCATCCATGAATCCTGAGCCTTTCAAACCTATCAGTTTAGATAATGATAGCCAGAAAATCATGTCATTAGGCTACAGACCTGCTATCTTTGTCTAAAACAAATATTATATGTGTACAACCAATAACCAATTACAGTATTTTCCTCTTACCAAATTTTGGAGTGGCAATCCAGGACATTATTATTAAGAGCAGACATACAAAATAAAATGGCAAATGGGAAAGGATAATTAATGTCCTATGTAATGGAATATCTGAATTAAGCTACTCAAAGCTAACACATACAGTGTTTATGTTGCTCACATAAAAAATCCTAATACCATTCAACAATCTTTTTATCTGTGTAGTAAGACAGCAAAAACAAACTCCAGAATATTTGTCAGATGGTAAACAGAACAACACAAAAGCAAAGCTAACATGGAGCAGATATTCCTCCAAGCACTTGCACTTCATTTAGTAATCCTTCTTGCTCCAAACAGTGCTTAAAACCTTCATTAACCTAGCACAGAGAATTTATGGCATATGAAGAATCATCTACTTGTACCTGGCTGTTTTAATAGTTACTATAATCAAATATAATTACAGCATAGATCCTGAAAAGGTATGGAACACTCTTAAAGACATAGGAGTACTACTACATTTGGTAGTCCTGGTGAGAAATCAATAATAATAATAATAATAATAATAATAATAATAATTTGTTTTATTTATATACCGCTATTCCAAAGATCATAGTGGTGAACAGCAAGTAAGCTAATTAGCAAGTAAGCTAATTTGCCCCCAACAGTCTGGGTACTCATTTTAGCGACCTCAGAAGGATGCTTAGGACAAGAGGCAACTGTTTGAACAGGATATGGAAAAACAGAATGGTTCCCAATTGACAAAGAGATCAAGCAAGGCTGCATTATATTATCCTATTTGTTCATCTTGTTTGCAGACAATATCATACAAAGAGCAGGTCTGGACTCAGAAGGAAGAGTGAAGATAAGAGGAAGAAACATCAACAATCTAAGATATGCAGATTACTCCATACTACTAGTGAAAAACATCATAGACTTGGAACAATTACTAAGGAAAGTCAAGGAAGAAAGTAAAAGGTAGGCTTACTACTGAACATACAGAAAACAAAAAGAATGACCACATAGGATCTTCATAAATTCAACCTAGTCAATGAAGAAATCAATATTGTTAAAATATTTCCCATACCTTGGATCAAACATTGATCAGAGACTGCAATCAAGAAATCAGGAAGACTAGGAATGGGGAAGGCAGCTATGAAAAAACTAGACAAGATCATAAAGAGTAAAGATATACAACTGAGCACCAAAGGCAGAATTGCCCATGTCATTGTATTCTCCATCACCATTTACGGATGTGAGAGCTGGACAGTGAAGAAAGTCGACAGAAAGAAAATATAGTCAGCCCTCCCCATAGGCAGGCATGCCTTCCACAGCACTGAGTTTATGCAGAAGGCAAGCCCCGGCAGAAGTAATGGGGTGTGTACCCGTGCCGCGTGTTCCACCCCGTGCCGCAAGCACACACCCCATTATTTGCTATGGGGCTTGATCATATGCTCTTTTCCCCTTACGTGAGGGGTCTGGAACGGATCCTCCGTGTATAGGGAGGGTGGACTGTGAACTCATTTCAGATATGGTGCTGGAAAAGAATGCTGAGGATTCTGTGGACAGCAAAAAAGAACAAACTGGATCCTTGAACAGATTAAACCTGAACTCTCCCTGGAAGCCAAGAGGATCAAACTAAGGCTATTATATTTTGGTCACATCATAAGGAGACAGGATTCAGCAGAAAAGATTATACAGTAATGCTAAGGAAGGCAGACAGCAGTGGAAACAGAGGAAGACTGCACATCATATGGATATTCAATCAGGGAGGGCACAGGCCTGGATCTGCAGGACCTAAGCAGAGCAGTGGAGAATAGAAGGTCTTGGAGATGTCTCATCCACAGGGTCGCCATGAGTTGGGGACAACTTGAGGGCAGTTAACAACAATATAATATAAATAAAATAAGGTTGAAATGTCATTTAAATAAAATATTTCTTTACAGCATAATGAATTGGGAGATTAGTTAATTTTGCGGTCTCAGTACTACAAAGCCTATTCTAATTTGACTTTACTATAGTTACTTACCAAGTTTGACTGATCCTCCAAAGAGTGATCCTTTGTCAAAAGCATCTTTCCAGGTAAAGGTTACACAGATCTAAAAAGTATGAGAACAGACAATTGATTTATCATTTTAAAAAATGATCACGTGAATGTTCTGGAAAGCATAATAAAGCAAGAATATGCATTCCAGTTTAGCTCAAAGTCTGCACCTTAATGACAGAAAAACTGAACATGTCTAATAATGCATAAAACTATCAGAAGAAAGATAAGTTTAAAAGAATAAAATTATAAAGAATGCAGCAGGAGGATGCCAATCAGTTCTTCCAGTAAAAGCGCAACTGACTCTCGAACAGTAAGACAAATTAATAATTGCAGATACATTTAAGCAAAACTTGTATGTTTAAGCTATCTGGCTTCTTGCAGATTTTAGTGGAAGAATTTTAAGAATATATTTAAATCTGAAAGGCTTCTAGGCTTTCAGTTATAGCCATTCTTCCCAACCCTATGTTCCTGCAGCTGTATATCATAACACGCTTCAAAATAAAAATCAAAGCATAAAACTTCACAGCTTCATCTACATGATTAGAAAAGTGGGACTCAAAGTGTCATAGGATTTATACTCCAATTCAGAGATTGCCCTTTTCGTTGCATTTCACTGCATATCAAGCAATTTTAAGAGGTATAACATGTTACCTGATTTTCAGAAAATGGAAATTTTGGTTCTATGGAACACAGCTGGTCATAGTATCTGAAATTAATAAGTCAACAAGAACAGGAATGAGTGGGAGTATATGAAGTTAACAGAACTGTTTGCTTTACTAAGCTATAAAAAATCAGTCTTCAACAAAAACTGTTTCATGAAGTACTACAGAACGTCCTTAATATGTTTAACTCAGGTTATCAAGGCTTGTCTGGTGACAGAAAAAGGATAACAGGCATCAGAAGTACAGTGCTATCCAACTAGTCTTAGAACTGGAACATCTACATGAGCGATTGAATCATGGTCTGAACTTATTAGTATTACTTTTGCATATAATAAAATATGTCACTGAGGAAATACACTGCCAGTAAAACTATCAGTAGAATTTGACATCGCTGAGCTCATTACTTTCCACGGGAACTAAATAAACACTGTAAGAGAATCCATCTACCCATACTGAACCTCGTCCTTGGTACACCTGGAGGTTTGAACCACTTTCCATCAGGTTTTGCTATCATTACTGTGTGTCAAAGAAAAGGGGAGACTAAATACCTTGGGCAATCCTATGCAGGAATCTGCAAGTGTACCTGCAGACATGTAAACCCATAAATCTGCATCATCTGTAAGCGGAACAGGATGCCTCCAGTCTCCAACTTCTAGGAAACTTAAGTGAGAGGTGGACCCAGATATCTATCTAGCTTTATGCAGATATTTTCAAACTAAGCATTTCAATAATATCTTATATCCATGCTGCACATATGGTTTAGGTCAAAACCCTTTTACTGTAAGCACTTAACACTATAGTTCTTTCAAATCAGTGACCAAATGGTTACTTGACAGAAGGTGTAGCAAATTTTGAAGCTTTGGCTCCTTCCCTTCAGTGAACTTCTGCTACCAGACAAGATTTATTTCAAAGTTAGGCTTTTGGATAAGTTGACCCAAATATCTGAATTTTAATCCCTTTAAGGAAGCTTCATATATCTTGCATATGCATTTAGAAGTAGACAGGCCTACAATGGAAAATGTTTTCACATGAGAGGATGCTAATAAAACTGCTTTCTGTTAAAAACGGATAGGCTTGAAGGTATTTCATAATGTAGAATATGTACTTTTAGGTCAATGGAGCCTGGATACTGAGAATGCTATGAAACCTACCAGCTGCTACTTGAGACTTCCTGATCCGTCCCTCTTTCAACACAGGCTTTACAATCTCTGTGATTCATCACATCCCTGTGACGCAACGGTCTTCACAAGACATTTGAAACAAGCCTTGTAAACGGAGAAACACATTTCTCCTCATCATTTAAAACTTTTAGGGCCAAAATCCAAAACGCTTTCTATAGAATAAGTCCCATTTGATGAACCATATTGTAAAAACACGCACAATTTATCATGTGACGGAAACCGGCATCTTCTGGAAACTGCACAATATTGACTGTTTACACACCCTTCACCTTTGGTACGGCTGGACTTATGACTCCGAAATGCAGGAAAGAGAGTGCAGTGACACTCCTTCTCCTGCCTGAAAGGGCAGTTCAATTGAGGCACAAGAAGAGATTTGCCCCATTCATTCGAAATAGGGTGAAGAATCTTACACACAGTACTTTATGGCTGCATTCACACTGGAGAAATAACCCGGTTTGGAAGCGCTTTAACTCTTTGTCTCACTCTTTGCTATGGAATTCTGGGAGTTGGAGTTTGTTGTGGGGCCCACAACAAACTCCAACTCCCAGAATTCCATAGCCTTCAGGCAGAAAAAGAGTTTAAAGCGGTGCTAAACCGGGTTAAACCTCCAGTGTGGATGCAGCTGTACTGTTTCCTTGAAGGAAGCGGAGGCTCCTGGGAGTGCCTTCCCCCGAGAAGGGTGCGGCCGTTGCCAGCCAGGCGCCTTCCTCCCTTCCCCTCCTTCCCTCACCTGAGCAGCGTCTCGAGCGAGCTCTCGTGCTTGTCGAGCGAGCGGCCCAGGGCTCCCTTGCGCAGCTTGTTGAGCTCCTCGGCGGCGCGGCAGTGCTCGGCCTGGGACTCCCCGCCCGGGTAGGTCTGCTGGATGAACTTGCACAAGGGCTTGGCCAGGTCCACCTCCGAGGCCTTCTTCAGCTGCACCGTGATGAACGACGGCGACGACGCCATCTTCGCCCCCCGCTGGAGAGGAGAGGAGAGGAGGAGGCGGCTGCTGCTGCTGCTGCTTCTTCTTCTCCGAGTCGCGGGGGAGACTGTGAACAACTCACTTCCGGGATCGACGCAAAAGTTCTGAGTCGCCGCCGAGCCCTCAGCCCAGCGCGGCGTCACGGTCACGCGCCCGGCGTCGTACGGCGGGCCTGGCCACGCCCACTTCTAAAGTTCCTCCGCCCAATCGCCTTCCTGCTTACTTTCCAAGCCCCGCCCAATCGCCGACTTGCATCTCTAGCCCCGCCCAATCGCCTTTCTGCTTACGTTTCCCGACTCCGCCCAATCGCCTTCCTGCTTACTTTCCTAGCCCCGCCCAATACTTCCCTGGCTCCGCCCCCTTGCTCTTGCTTTGCACACGCTTCCGGTATTCCTCAGTCTTCCTGTCAGTAGTGCTGCTGTGAGGGCTGGAGCAGAGAGGAGGGACTGGCCACCTCTGAGTGTTCCTTGCCTCAAAGCCCTCTATTGCAATTAATAGTGTGACCACTTGAATGTACACAGATAAGGCCAAAGGGGGTTCAAATCTAAGGCTGCATCTGCACAGCAGAAATGATCCAGTTTGATACCCCTTTAACTGTCATGGCTCAATGCTATGGAATTGTGGAAACCAAGGCTGCATCCACACTGGAGAAATAATCCAGTTTGGTAGTGCTTTAACTGTGTGGGAACGCATGGTCTCACACACACCCCATTGACTTCCTCCCATTTCACACCATACAGACTCCTTAGTAATGCTTTTTTGAACTAATGTTACTCATACATCATAATTCCCACATACTACTGAATGTAATGCTAATAGTTGTGGCATAAGCAATTGGCAAAATTAAAATTATACCTTCAAATTACAATATCGTATGCACACCCTAAAGGTATTTGCATATATGTAGCGAAGGTTTGGTTGAAATGTGATGTTTTTAAATAAAATTTTAAAAGAATTTTAAAACTTAAAAATTTCAAACCTTTTTTTTAAATTAAAAATTTGAAATTTTAATTTTAAAAAATTCTGGGGCCTCTCCTTTCTCCTCTCACGTCCCATTGGATGAAACTCTTAAAGCAATTAAAGAGGAACGGGAGCCAAAAATAAAAGACGACAGAATTGGGGTCAAAAAGACATGTTCAGGAACAAAGAGAACTGCTTTAAGTCAATGAAGAGAAACAGGAGACCACAACAACAACAACAACAAAAATGGAGCCTGCAGTCAAGAAATTGGAAGAGGACTAGGTCTTGGAAGGGTAGCTATGAAGGAACTAGACAAGAACCTTAAGTTTAAAGATATATCATTGAATTCTAAAAGACAGGATTATATTTCCACTTTATGTGTGTGATTGTGAAAGCTGTGTAGCGAGGAAAACTAATAGGAAGAGGATCAACTCATTTGAAATGTGGAGCCAGAGGAGAGTTCTGTGGATATCTGAACTGACAAAAAGACAAACCAACGGGACCTTGAACAAATCAAGTCTAAACTCTTTCCAGAAGCCAAGGTGGCTAAAGTGAGACTGTTGTACTTTGGACATATGGGAGAACATGATTCATTTTAAAAAATGGTATTACTTGGCAAGGGAGAAGGCACTGGGAAAAGAAGAAGACGCTGTTACAAGTTGATAAACTCAATCAAGGAAGCCACAGTTCTGAGTCTGCAAGAGCTGAGTAGGTCTGTTGATAACAGGGGGTCCATATAAGGTCTGTACAGACGAGCGCACTATAGCCCCAGGCCATCATCAGCCAGATCTGGAGGTTCCAGACCGATCCCAGCCCAAAGGGGCCTTAACTCAGGACATATAGACCTGCTGTTTGCTGTGGAATTTCCTTTACAGCGTCTTACAGCGACAACTAGCACACTGCATGGCCCCATGCACCCCACACCAACCTCCACAGTCACGTCTTTTCAGAAGACCCTTTGTCACGGCCTCTGATGTTGGCACCTGGCCACACAGGTATAGCCAGACACCCAATTTCCACCCTTACAGGCTGCAACAAGCGACCTCTGAGAATACATGACAGCAGAGGCAGGTATGAGGCATGTGGCGGCAGTGATTCCATGTCATGGCATTGGGCAGGACTGACCCAGGTCAGAACCAGGGGCAAGACAGCATGTGCTTGGCCCATGCAATCCTGCCTGTCTGCTTAGGCCCAGGGTGACTTGGAGGTCTCTCATTCATAGGGTCACCATAAGCCAAAGTTGACTTGATGGCTGTTAAAAAAAAAAGACTACAAAAGACAGCTGGGAAGGAACTAAAGAAGATCCTCAAGTCCAAAGATATATCATTAAATACAAAAGTCAGAATTATCCATGTTATTATCTTTCAGCTTTCTATACATGGCTATATAGGCTGCAGTTGTATATATTGTCCAGTATATAAACTAATCTGGAAACCTCATTCAACTTAACAGGCTCACTACGTCCAGATTTGCATGGCAAAGCAACTGGGTGTAGATGACAGATTTGTGTTGTTGGTTTTGTTTTGTTTTGTTTAAAAATGTTGGTTTTGGAGACAGACAAATATGGCTGTATTTTATTTCATCTCCTTTTGGAACTTGGGTAGATGAAACTGTAAGTCCTTCCTGATGTTGTTGCTGTGTGCCTTCAAGTCATTTCTGATGTATGGCAACCCTATCATGGGGTTTTCTTGACAAGATTTGTTTAGAGGGGGGTTGTATTTGCCTTCTGAGGCTGAGAGAGTGTGACTTGTCCAAGGCCACCCAGTGTATTTCTGTGAGCAGAGTGGAGATTCAGATCCTGGTCGTCAGAGTCATAGTCCAATGCTCTAGCCACTACTCCACACTGGCTCTTCCTTCCTGACGTACTGCTTTCAAACGTTGGTCTCAGGTATAAGTAGCTCCCAGGGACGGGTAAGATTCTAATACCTCCGAGCCAGTATTTGTAAGAAAAATTCTCCATTTACTGTAGACTTTAAAACATAAGAAGCGTGGTGTTTATATTCAAATGAAAATAGAATAATTAACGTGACATTAAATGCAAACTACTTTTTAATCAAATAATTTCTTGGATATTGGGTGAATCAAGTATAGCCAGCAAAAGTATATAACAAGTTAAAACAGCAGAATTAATACTGCCCCCCAAAAGACTATAAATACACTAATATTTTTTAAAGATAAATGGTTTATAAAGATTGCTTAAAGCTTCACTGCTTGTTTAGCCACTTCACAAGATTAAGAATTTAGGGCAGTATGTACCACCTTGCTGTTCAAAACAGATAAGCCAGAATTCTCATTAATCACTGCCTTATCGTATAGTCCAAACTGGCCCACAGCATGAATAAGGAAGACCCCAACACATTTATTCTCAACTTTTATTAGAATATCCCATGCAATGGCACAGCAGTCTGTTCTTTAATGGACTAATTTTGGTCATCAGGACTATGGGCCCATACAGACAGGACAAAATAGAGCTGCTTTGGATCACTTTGGAGGTGTGCTCTTCAAATGATGCATGAATCCTAAGAGTCCATAAGCCATGCCAAAGCCACGATCCAGTACTAAGGACCTGAACGCAGCTTTGGCACAGCTTCTGGCCTCTTAGGACGCATGCATCATTTGAACAGCACACCTCCAAAGTGATCCAAAGCAGCTTTATTTTGGCCTGTCTGTATGGGCCCATAGTTAGCTATCTTGAATCCCATTTTGGGAGAAAGGTGGCATATAAATCCAATACATACATACATAAAATATTTTTATGTGTATAGGTACCAACCTCTTACATTGTCTCATATATATATATATATATATATATATGGAAATAATCCCATATATACAGCACATCCTTATATTAACATAAGAAGCTGCCTTGTAACAAGTCATCTAATAATATCGAAACAAAGGATGAGAATGGTGTGTTTCTCTGGGAACTGCAACACCCAGCATTTCTCACTATTGGCTAAGCTGGCTAAGCCTGCAGGGAATGCACAGTTCCCTCCAGTAGTTTAAAGTGATTAGCAGGAGGTCTCTAGGATCTTTAACAAATCTGTCCCAATTTTACCTAGAAATTTGAACTGGGGACCTTCTGCATACAAAATATATATACCAACAACCTATCATCCTTCCTCTCTTTGAAGGAATGTTGGGCTGCAAATCCAGTTTGTAAATGTGCTAAATATTTGCCTTAACACTTACTGTTACATAGATACATACCTCTGTAATGCTACAGAATTCTGTGAGTCCAAGGAGAAGCCTTACATCCTATAATAGTTAATAACCATAAGCATTCTTGTCTTCGGTTAAGCATTAATGCAAATAAGGTTTAACAACCTGGCAATGCCTTTCAAACATGGGTCTGAAGGAGGGAAAATCCATTTGCCATAAAAACGTAGAGCTTCCACACCTGTAAACACAAATGCTAAAATAACTGAACTAAAGACAATGTGTATATTTTAAAAATTCAGCAGGGTCATAAACACCTGATTTTACTAGAAATTATTTGGCACAACTAAATATGCCATTCCTTGGAAGCACATTGAGGTATATTTTGAAATAACTGTCGTATATGTTTTAGAAATGGGTTTAACTGCATGTAAGGTACTTAAATTTGTTTTGAAATAATCTCACAATGCAACTGATTTCCGTCTAGTTGTTTCAGGAATAAGCAGGTCTATCAAGAATATGATGTGTAGACTGATTTATTACATGTTTACAAATAAGGATATCTCACTGAATTCTATGCGTTTGTGTGTATATAATGTGTTATTGTAAATTCACTCAAGTAGGTTTGCAGTTTAAAAATAGAGCTTCAGACTGTATTCAGCTTTTGGAAGTTTTCTGTGACATGCATGCAAGCTGTCACTGAATTTCCTCTGCCATCTTGCTTTGTTGACCTCCTCTGGCTGTGTGGAAAGCAATTCTTATGAGAAGTATTGGAAACTTTTGCAGGGCTACACTTTCCAGAATTCCCACCCAACATGCCTACTGGGACATGCTAGCTAGAGGTTTCTAGGAGTTGTACTCCAACAAAGTTATTTCGAAGCTCCAAGAGGGTTGACCCCATTCATCAGTCATCTCCTTCCTTCCTTACAATCATGCTTCACCCAGCTTACCCGACTGCTGTTAGGCAGTTTGGAAATAAACAAATGTGTAGTATGGGAGGTGAGTGCCTGGAGCAGGTATCCTTGTGCCATCTTGCCATGGCAATTACATTCTACACAGCCTGCCAACCATCTGTTGAAAGAACGCACAATTCATATGGTGAATACAAGTGCACCTGGAGAAGTCAGTGAATGTGTAAGGATGAAGGAGGAAAAGAACAATGAAGAATGTGCGCAAACAGGGAAGGGTCTCTGTGTGTGCGCTAGTGAGTGTATATGCATGTGTGCTTGAAGACGACTGTCCCCACCACCAACTGAGGCCAGGCCTATTGGCATGTGGCATCTTGTTGGCAAAGAAATTATTCATTCCAGGTGTCATAGACACAAAGGAAAAGGGAACAAAAAGGGAAAAGGAAATTAAATTAACAGAACTTATTATTTCTTACACTTAGAAAACTACTTTACATGATGCTTGGGTGGCATGGCCAATGCAGGATACAGCATTTTGTTTAGAACAGGCTGGGAATTATGCAGCCCTCCAGAGGTTGTTGTGTACAACCTTCAGCATTCTTTAGCCTTGGCTGCGCTGGCAAGACCTCTGGAGTTTATAGCCCAACAGTATCTGGAGAGCCACATGATTCCCACCTCTACTTAAATCTTAAGAGCAAAGGTGCATGTACCTCTAGGGTAAAATGCACAGGATTAAACTGCATGTCTCTATATTCACAAATCTCATCTCCCTCTCTCACTCTCTTCAAGATAGACAAATGCCTAGTATTGGTGTGGCACTGCTGCCACCTGCTGCTGCTGGCCGCATGTTTACTTGGCAACCAGTGCTGGCCTGGAAGGCCCTTCACTGACCAAAGACCAAAATGTAGGACATTCAAGAAAAATGGAGGGCATGACAAACTAAACCCCCAAAAATAAATACATTTTTTAGAAAACAAATTCATGTTGTTCCTCATCTACTGCCCTGCTGGATCCTTAGGGTCTCAGCCCCACGTGGCTGCACCCCAGGCCCAGGGAGGCCTCCTGTCTCCTCGCCGCCTCCTGTCCCGGAGAGGCCTACCCAGCCATGCTGGCTGGGGCTGGAGGAGGTGGCGTTGCACTTGGGGCCTCGGCCCCAGAAGCTGGGTGGCTGGGACTGGAGGAGGCCAAGGTTGAAGCCCCAAGTGCAGCGCTGCTGCATCCAGTCCCAGGGAGGCCTAGCCAATCACGCTGCATCTTCTGGGGCCTTGGCGGAGGCCCCAAGCGCAGCACTGTCACCTCCAGCCCCAGGGAAGCCTAGCCAGCCACACTGGCCAGAGCTGAAGGAGGTAGCACTGCATTCAGGGCCTTGGCCTCCTCCTGCCCAGCGGGGAGGACCATCTTGGAGGAGGATGAGGCTTTCTGGCTTGTTCCAGCCATATTTTCTCCAGTAGACTGGAGATTAACAAAATGTGGCTTGGAGCACGGTGGAAACCCAAGACTGGAGGGCCAAAAATGCCCAGCAGGAATGGGACATTTTTGGACTGTCCAGTCCGGGATTGTCCTCCCCAAAACCGGGAAATGGCAACCCTATGTGTTGGGAAATGCATCATCCGTGAAGTAAAGCTTAGAGACAAACAAACAAAAACTGTTGCAAGGGTTCAGACTTAAAAGTTAACTCAACGCACAGTGCAGGGGGCAAACCCCAGTTAATAAGGCTTATTATTTGTCCTGAGCACAAGCATTAGCGTTAAAAACCACCATGGCAGAATCAAGGACTGTGTACTAGCTGCTTCCTTGAACAATGGTTGGATGATATCCTTGCCCCTTTCTCTCCTAATGTTAAATTCAGGATGTTAAATGATAGTGGAGTATGCCAAAACTAATTTAAACTGGCTGCAAAGAAAATAAAGATATGCTGCTACATGCAATTGTAATCAAGCTGCAGGTAAAATAGGACATGCTCTCTGCCTTACTTTTAAGAGGACAGTTCAGAGAAAGGGGAAATTTGCCTTTGACTGTCCTAGCAATATGATGCAGTACAGTAAATCCAGTTGACCTTTCTGTGTTTTCTTCAGATGCACACACCCTCTTTTATTTCCTCACAGCAGCAGGGTGTGTGTTATCACCAAGGTGCCCGTGACTCATCATAATGAAGCAATTAATTTCCCTGTTGCAAGCTGGTTCCTCAGTCTGAAGCCTGTCCTTTCCATTTGTTATGATGGGAATTAGCATACTGAACAGGAATAATGAGACCTGTCTGCAGCAGGAAGTCAACTAAAAGATGACTGCTCTGTTAAAACAACTGTGTTGCTCAGTAGAAACCACTGTGTAATGTGTGCCCAGCTGCCTGGTTTTCTGTATCAGGAGATTCTTGTCTAGCATATGTGCAAATACATTTTGAGCTGCACAGACAATTTAATAATACCTCATGCATGTGATTCAGCTTCTCGTTCTGATTGTCTAAATCACAGTATTTATTGGCTAGTAATTATTTTCAATTAATATGCAAGTGCTATTCAGCTATTTGCATTTTAACAAGAAGATAATGAGAGTAGGAGTTGGGGGCATTTCCGCCTATGCTCGAGCCCCATTGTAAACAATGGGGCTCGTGCACGGCGGCGCGGAGGTGCGCAGGGCACAACGGGCGTGCGTGCGGCACAACAGGCGCGCGCGCCCATTCAACTGAATGGGACGCGTCACCCCTCCAGCCCCGCACACGTGCCGCAGCTTGAGCGCGTATGCTCAAGGCCGCGTATGGCGCACCCGCCTATGGCGAGGTTCCACTGTATACAGTATTTCTCTGAAGATACCAGTCACAGATGCTGGTGAAATGTCAGGAATAAACTCTCATAGAACGTGGTCACATCGCCCAAAAAACCCACAAAAACCAATACTGTATACAGTTTGGGACTGGCTCTGCCTTTCATATTCAGTGAAAATTGTGTCAGAAGTACATATTCTATTCAAATGATATCACCTTTTCCTGATAATGTAGTAGTTCATTTATTTGTCACCTTTTCTATCTTGATTTTCCTCCAAGGAGGAAAAAACTGTATGCATGGTCTTCCCACCACAACCACCATGTAAAGTAGGTTAAAATAAAATTAGAGATAGCAGTTAGTCCAAATCACCTAATAAACCTCATGACCAGGTGGGGATCTGAATATTCCTGTATCCCCTACATGCCACTGGCAGTAATGAGTCCCAAATCAAGTTCCATATTCAAGTAGCACTTCTACATCTTTATGTACAGAACATATAAACCAGTGGGAGGCATCTTTGGTGTGTATGAGGGCCAATTGTCTTCCCCTTGGGTTCTCTGAATGCCTTCAGATTTTACTACTGATCACAATACATTAGCACAGAAATCTAAGAATTGGGAAATTGATCAAACAAGGGCTGGATATTTGTTTCTCTTCTTTGGGGTCTCTGCATCATGCTAGCCATTTAAATGGTAACACTCCTTTGCAAGAAGGTTTGTATTTCTAACAAGTTGTACTTCAGGTGGTTGAGGAGCACAGTATGTTTGACAAACTGAATCTATGCATTCAGAGGAAAGCACAAATGAATTTTTACTCCCATGTAACTCTGCTTAGTAAACTTTGGTCCAAAACACACTGCAGAAATAATCCAGTTTGAGACCACTTTATCTGCCCTAGCTCAATACCAGGGAATTCTGGGAACTATAGTGTGTTTCGGGCCATCATAGAGAATTGTGTGTTTGTTTCACATGTCTTCCATGCTGGAGTTTCTACCCAATTTTTACCCCCTCTGAGTATAAATAATCAACAAGCAGGCTATTAAGTACATTGATCCTGGAGACATGGTTATGGATTCTTGGGAGGAAAGGTCTTGCAGATTGTCATGTGAGATCACAGTTCAGGAACTGGGGAGGGGGCATGGGGCCCATCTGGTCCAGTGAATACAGTGACCTCTGCTGTATTGATGCTGCTGCCAGACCTATCCAGATTTCTTCTCCCTGTATTCAGCTCCTGTCACTCCTTTATGCTGAACAAGTGTCAGTTCTTGTCCTCATAATTTTCAGCATGTCCCTGGTGGAGATGAAGTTATTATTCAAAATCAAGGATATTATTATCTTTGTCAACGAGCCCATCACTGTCGTGGAGATGTGTGCTCATGATGGTATAAGGTTATCCAAAGTGTTGCAGTGATTTAATTCCACTCTATGTGATTAATACTGACTCTCCCAGAAGTTGGAGCTAATTCTCAACTGAAAGACCTCAATTACATAAGAAGCAGAAAAAAGACAGCTAGTCAACTATGCTATATACCGAGAATTAAATTAGGAAGTACAAGCAAACAGAACTTATTGTTGGTGGGATTATTATTGTTGCAGATGGTGGGGATAACACTGCTGCCCCAGACTGTTATAGTTTGAAACTAAGAATAAGTATTCTTCTATTGTATTTTGTAAACTATCCTTTAGGATTTTTTTTAATTGATAATTTTAAAAAATTATTTAATGTATTTTAGTCTAAATTAATGTGTAAGTATGTGCAAGAAAGAAAGAAGGTGAGAGGAAGTGATATAGAAAGAGAGGAAAGGAATGGAAGAGAGTAGACAGTTTAGGAGCAGAGCTGGGAAGGGTACGGAAGTAGAGGATGAGAGAAGGTAAGAAATGGATTGAGGTGCTTAGAAGCAGGTGTAATTTGCACATTAAGGAGATGAATATACAGGTAATTTCCCATTTAAAAGAGGACAGCTTCAAAATGCTCTTTAACAGTTCCACGAGGAAAATATATCTGAGAGCAGGGCAGAATCCTGTACTATTTATTTGCAAGCAAGCAGTGCCATTACCATATCATCACTAGAGTGTGCACCCCTCCCGCAGAGTCATTTCCTACAAGATATGTGCATGTCAGCCTTTCAGGAGAAAGGTTACATCACCACAAATCTATATTTTCACACAAATATTGTACCTCAAGTTAATGCAGAAATGGGAAGCTATTGACCTTCAAATGTTGTGGAATTACAGTACCCATAAAGCCTAACCATTCCCCACCCTAGCTTGTGGTAGGTAAGGAAGTTAAATGATTAAACACAACAGAAACTAAGCTATGAAGGCTGGCAGGGTAGATCAGATTCCTGGATAGAGTGCTCAGAAAACAGAGAGGTCAGGCTGTGGAGGCTATTGTCTAGAAAAGAGGGCCAATTATAAGCCAACTGCTTTTATTATTCCTTTCTTTGCTTTGAAAGCAAGGAAAAACTGGTAATTTTTGTGGGATAGTTTCCTTGTCTTGTTTGCATTAACTATTCGTTTTCACATGCATGTGTAAGAAGCATACTGTATGGGAAACAGGTTTGACATTGTCCCATAGTTATCAACACAACTACTGGTCTCCTTGGCAGCAGTAATAAGATCTGGAATAAATTTGGCGTAGCTGGATTCAAAATTTACATCCTCGCCATACTCTGTTGTTATTGCATCTTATTGCAAACAAGATATCTGGCTATCCACACTAGCCAAGTTAATCAATTTCACACAACTAGTTCTAGTTCCTTTTAGCAAGTCAACTAGATTTTTTGTAACCAAAGGTCAGGAAAGGAGACAAAAGGATGGGAGGCATTTGCAAATGAGGACATGGACCATAATACCTTGTTACCATGGAAAGAACAGCTGGACCTAAATTAATAGTACTGTGGCATATGAAACAAGAAGTGATTGGGGCAATTTCATTTATCAGTTTTATCACATATAAAAAAAATACTGCTAATGCTGGAGATGGCTATATTTTGTTCAAAAGAGGGTGTGCATCTGCCAACTAAATATAAGAAGGTAGAAAATGTATATGTAACAAGCCTTTAAAACTTATTTATCTTGTCTTAATCCATTTTAAGTCTCCAGAAACTCTGAAAAAGTGGAACATGAAACTGCCTACAGCTAGCCATAATGCAACAGAATCAGTGATAAACAAATGCAAGTAAAACTATAAATAAGCTTTTAGAATCAGAAATAAAGCTGCAAATATTCATAGCACATGGTCATTGAACAAAGCTATCTGAATAAAGTGATTTTCCTTTTAAAAGAAGACAGCTTCAAAATGCCTTTTAACTGTTCCACAAGGAAATTATATCTAGGGACAAGGCAGAATCCTGTACTACTTATTTGAAATTGTCACATCACACTGCAATGCAAAGGCCATGACTGTGCACTTGGACACAAATATGTCCTGGCAGCTGTTTTCAATAAATGACTATGTATTGCCAGTAGAAGAAGGATGCCTCTATTGTGGCAGGGTACAATGCAAATTTTATATTTACATGTGTTTTATTTTCTCGTTTCATAACACCATTCAAATGTTTGAAATGTGAACACTATCTGTTGCTGGTTCTGAAATGGCAGCAGTGTAGAATATTATAGAATTCAACAAATATTGGGAAAAACCGCCAAAGAAATGAAAGATGTCAAACTTTGAACAGTGTTTGCTAATTTATTTATGCTTATTTTAGTATTAGATTAGTAGTCTTAATCTCCTCAGCAGTCTGTTGGACTTTTTCTGTGAATTAAATCAGCACACTATCATTACATTCAGAAAAATATGCGTATCTGGGCCTGAATTCTATTGGTAATTCCCACTAGAGTGGACCTACTGAATTGTCTGTTGAATGATGGGTGAGTCAACTCTTACAGAAATCTCATTGATTCAATGGGTCTATTCTAGTTGGATTCAGGGCATTATCTCAATCAGCTTCTAGAACAGCCTTTTCCTACCCTGCACCTGCCATATATGCTGGCTTCCACTATGATGAGAGTTGTGGAGGTTGCCAGGCAGGAGGAAGGTTGTTCTACTGCAACAATGGAAGGGCAACACTTTCTGGCCGGAGACCAAGAACTACTATGTCTCCAAGAAAGAATAACACAATGAGGTTGCAATCAACCTGGCCCCTTCTGTTGTTTACAGAAACAGCAGCTGCAAGACTGCCTTTGCCTGTATCATCAAGAAAGCTTTGTAGATAAGTACTAGTGTCCAAATTTGCTTTGTTCTGCCTCCCTCCAAATAATAATATAATAATAATAAAATAATAAAATTTTATTTGTATACCGCTATTCCTAGGTAGATCATAGCGGTTCACAACATACAAAAATAATACAATGAAATAAACAACATATATCCCCAGTAACATCCAACAATCTTCCCACACCAATTAAAATAGGTTCCACGCACCCCTTTCCCCATTTTCCTTCAGTGGTGCTGCATCTACCTTGATTCCTAGGGAAATCATCTCAGGCAAGTCTTTCCATTAGCAGGCCTTGTGTTCTCTTTCCATTTTTCCTCCCTTTCTTCTACTAGCCTTGAGTGATTGCATGAGTGAATATATGTGTGTGAGTGTGTCCCCCTGTGCATCAGTAAACTAGATTAAAATTCAAAGATTTTGCCTTTGTGTCAGTTCCTGGAAGTTCTGGTCCATTGGTAGACAAGCTGGGATTTGATCCAAAAAGGGTACTTGTAAGGAGCCCCATGTTGGTGTGTTGAGGTAATTAATATTCCCCAAAATTTGAGCAGATATCCTTACAAATCCTGTTTCCTATCATGTCTCTTAGACTGAAAGAGCAGGAAGTGTCTATCGATCATTGGCTCTCACACCAAGAGCCTTTTTGTAGCCAAAGTGCTAGGTTAAAATTGCATAAAGAAATAAAGAAATCATCCAATATCTTTTGCTCCTGGCAATCTGCCATCTCCTGCAGCCACTGAGTCAAGGTTGGATCTGTATTTTCTGGGCAATGTCGATGCTTCTGAGCTTCCGTCATGGCCACCGGCCACAATGCAGGCCCCATTAAGAAGTCTCAACGCCATAATAATAGCTAAAGTAATTTATACATAGTTTATAAAGAACTAGGCTCTGTGCAAAGATTGATTTTTTTATATAAAAAAAGGCTTGGAGCCCAGGACTGCATTCTCAATCACAGAGTACTACAGAGGGTAAAATGATAATCCCCAACATCCACAACCAGCACTAGTGAGGGATTACTGTACTGGAACTGTAGTCCAAATCACTGGGATGGTGCCTGGTCACAGATAGGCTGTTCTAACAAGACAAGACCATAAAGGAAGGGGCCCTCAAACAGACAGCCCATCATGCCATGTTGGGGGTGTGGCGTTCAGATGATGTACGGCCTGAACATGACCAGAAGCTGCCTCTTTGGTACAGAACGGGCCCATAAAGGAGTGGTAAAATACCACTCCTTTTTGGTGCCCAGTTCAGGACTGCAGTGACGGCCCTGGTCGAGGCCAGGCACATGCAGCGACGGCACATTCCCAGCACGGACCTTTTGCACCATCTACTTCACTTCGAAGAGACAGAACATGAAGGGGGAGGGGGAAAGTAAATTTAGAGGTCAAATGCTCAAATGCACAGATTTGGTCCATGGATACCAAAGTTCCACTGTAATTGAATACAGTACTACCTGCCTTCCTCTGCATATACACTACTAGAGCTGTCGTTAGACCTGATTTTTATAGTGAAAAATAATCAGTGTAATTTAATTTAGAAGAATTATTGGTTCAGTAAAGCTTATAGAAGTGGTGTCTTTGACTACCTAGTGATAAGTAACTTACAATAATAAATTAGCTGTTCAGGCAACAACTGGAGATGTCTGATGCAATATTTGGATATTCCAACCCAAGCCTTGTTTTAACCAGAGGCTGGAAATATTATTTTTTGGACTACAACTTCCAGAACCATTCAGCCAGCACAGCCAATGGGGATTCTGGGAGTGGCAGTCCCCAGCAGTAGATTTTCCATGCTCTGGTTTTGATATTTCTTGAAATGGTGTGTTTGCCACCATCTTTTGTTTGGGAATGTTACCACACTACTCAACAACTTTGGTGAGCTTGCTTAAGGTGCATTGTGCAATTACCTACCACTGAGTGCCAGGTAATTTTTTAGAACTTCTGCTAGTCTAGTATATAATCACATAATATACACTTGCCTAGTTAGTAGATGTCACAGAAACTACCAGACTACTATCACTTTAGTAAGCTCTGCCCCC
>NC_056527.1:58208351-58325391 GCF_019175285.1 Sceloporus undulatus | reverse complement strand
GGGAATTGAAGTTCTGGGAGTGGGAAAGGACTCCCAATTTCTGTCACGTCACCTGCTTGTGAAATGCCCTCCACAGAAGAACATACTCACTACCACTTGCATGTATTTTGAGTGCTAAGTTAAACCCTTTGTCTAGTCAGTCCAGTCATTGCTGCATAGCTGGTTTTAATAGCTGTTTTATGATTCACGTTGGCTCATTGGCCTGACCCTGCAGTTTCTGTATTTTCTCATAGTGTTATATTCTTTTAATGATACCCTGCTCTGAGAACATGTACAGAAGAGCAGCTCATATTTTTTTTCTAATTGTTTTACTATCTAAGGTACAAATAAAGGATATGCTTGTTTCCTTGGTAAGATTAAAGTGCTGATAAATTTCTGAGAGGGTAGAACCTAGTATGATCACAACACAGCTGTGCCTTTAAATAAAATGGTTGATTGTCAAAAGGCAAGCCATGACGTATGGAAAGAATTTGTAAAGCCCATGAGGGGAAAAAAATAGCTTGAAATATGGCATAAGTCAAGACCTCAGATTTTGTTGATAGTGAATGGCTTTGGAGTTTCAGAGTCATCTTTTCCCCAACCGAGTGAAAGAGGGATGATTGTTTCTTACCCTTTAACTTGAATATCACTCCTCACATTAACAAATATAGGTTGTTCTGTGCCAGTCAGCTTGGAGGCAAATTGGGAATCGCCCAAAATAAGGCGTTGGTCTCTACATATTTAGCATATAGACGTATGGAGATTGGCTAATTAAAATATTTTATGTAACAAACTGCTTGACAAGAGCCTGGGAGCTTATAGGATGAGATTTTTGAAGGGTTTATTTAGCTGTCAGGCAGATTGTGTGCGTTTATGAGGTTAGAATGTTTGAGAGGAGTAACACAGATTATTACTATCTCCATTGAAAACAACCAGTTCGCCAAAAGATGAGGGGTACGGAAACTAGGGAAATGGCTGGCTTAAGGTTATGGTAGCTTGCTTACACTGCATTTGGGGAGAAGAGAATTAGGATCTCTTAGTGTTTGCCACAATTTTTTATTTAAAAGATACTTCCGATGCACTATAGAAGGACAGTACAGTCTTCAAAAACAACCTCTCCCTTCTCCACCATGTCATTTTCATATGCTCACATTGGGGGCTGGCAAGGATCTAAGGCCTGTTACAGACTGCCAAAATAAAGCTGCTTCGGGTCTCTTTGGAGGTATGCTGTTTAAATTATACATGCTTCCTAAGAATCCGGAAGCTGCACCAAAGCTGCACTCCAGTGCTTAGGAATGGAGTGTGACTTTGGCGCGACCTCCGGACTCTTAGGACCCATGCATCATTTAAACAGCATACCTCCAAAGAGACCCGAAGCAGCTTTATTTTGGCAGTCTGTAACAGGCTAAGAGTATGTAATAGAGCAGGAAAGGCCTTGTGAAGTAAGGAGGGTGGAAATCCCTTATCTGTCCCCCACTTCTGAAATTCCCCTGAGCTTCTGTTTTCCCCTTGGAGGTGGGAATACAGTGTAACATCGTGATTCAGGTCCCACTTGTTTTCCTATGTTCTCTGCACATATCAGAACATGATACTACATGTAGCAGCAGTTAATGTTCTGGCAGTTTGGGTGTGTGCACAACAGACAGGTTTAGTACGAATTTCTCGTTAGAAAAAAATGTTGTTGAAGTCTTTTTTTCGTTAGACCGGTGGCCTGAGCAGTGTTGTAGCTCGCTTTGTTTTTATAAATCTAGAATCGACTCAAAATTGGATCACACACTCACAAACGCATTTTAAAATCATAGCACTGTAGTGTAGTATTTGTGGGTGTTTAGAGTTAGTATGTATGTGTATTCAATAGGTGTCAGATTTTGTTATGTTTGTCATGTCTAAATTTTATTTTTTTTAAATCATAGCACTGCCCTGCTTAATATGCTTGAATGAAAGACAGAAAAACACAGACCCATTGGTCAGTAGAAATATTAGGGGAAAGTGTTCCAGCAACATTTCATTTGCCGTGCTAATTTGTTCACACATGATAAATATACCAGGAAGGTCACAATCAAAATACAGGAGCAAATGGGTGTGTGGAGGGCTGGGAAGGGGAGGATGGCTGGCAACCACCTGGAATATGCTACCCTTCTTTCTGTCCTTTTCCTGCACCTGCCTCCTCCGCCGCTTTCAAAAACATTTTCCTCTCTCCTCCTACAAACTGTGAGGGTCCATCCACACTGCAGAAATAATCCAGTTTGACACCACTTGAACTGCCAAGACTCAGTCATGTTATGTAACTCTGGAACTAGTTTTGTGAGACGTTTAGTTTTCTGCCAGGGAGCTCTGGTGCCACAATAAACAACAGTTCCCAGAATTCCACAGCATTGAGCCATAGCAGTTAAAGTGATGTCAAACTGGATTATTTCTGCAGTGCCGATGCAGCCCAGGAATGTCATTTCTGCTTTCAAAGCAGTCCTGCTCACTCTTGAATCATGGCTCTTTCCTCCAAACAAGAAATATCACGTTATAAAGCAGAAAACTCATTTACCTAGCTGCTCTGCTTTCCCCCCACCCTTCTCCAAAGTAGGAGAGGGGGATGAAAGAAGGAGTCAAGCAAACAAGGGAATGGATACTTGGCCTTTGCTTGGACAGCTATTCAAACAACTGCTTTATCTTTTGTCCATACACATAAAGTCCTCAACATTGTAAGTGTGTATTAAAACGTTGAGCAAAGGGGTATCGGAACTTTGTTTGCTGGCAAAGCACTTGAAATGAGTTCCATGGTGACAAAAAACACTAGGAAAGGACAGGCATTAGATCAGTGGTTCTCAACCTTCCTGATGCCATGACCCTTTAGTACAGTTCCTCATGTTGTGGTGACACTCAACCATAAAATTGGTTCCTAAGACCATTGGAAATAGGTGTTTTCTGATGGTCTTAAGCGACCCCTGTGAAAGGGTCGATCGACCCGAAAAGGGGTTGCGACCCACAGGTTGAGAACCAGTGCATTAGATGTTGCTTGGAGCCATGGGGAACAACACAAGGTAGAAGAAAAAAGCCTGGAGTTTAGTAACAGCAGCCAAAGAGCTTGAGGGCTGCAGAGAACAAGCTAGGAAAGTGTTGCATGTGGTCTCTGTAGATTCTGGACCCCTGCTTTAAGAAATGTGTACGAAATGCTTGTTCAGCTGATGCGACCTGTGGGTGATAGTTCTGAAAAGAGGGTGACCAGATGTCCTTCTTTTCCTTGACGCGCCCTGCATTTCGACCTTTCGTCCAGGAGGAATTCCAAACTATCCTCCATCTTGAGCATGACTGTGAAGTCCATTGAGTAACACCACTTGCTGTTCCCCCTTGAGAAATCTGTCTACTTGGCAGCCTGTCCTTAGCTGGCCTGTCCTTGCTGCAAATAGGGAGGTATGATGTACGCTTTGAAAGACCTTTTTCCACCCTGGGAGCAGCAGCGCACAAGGCTTGCCTCCAGAGTTCGGGACACGTTTGTCTCTCAGAGAGGATGGAGGCAAAAAATGGGGTATTAGGCAGTGGGTTCTTTGGGGAAACAGTGCAAATATTGAAAGTCCCCCCCTCCTTTAATTTCAGCATAATGGACAAATGAGAGGAATAATTTATATGTGAATTCAGACAATAATAATAATAATATAAATAGTTTATTTATATTTCCCGCCTGTCCCTGTGGACCGAAGTGGGAGTGCCCAAAGCAGGGCATTTATTATGGGCCAAACATATCTTGAGGCAATTTGAGTTTATTTTCCAGGGATCTTAGAAACAATGGGATTCCCATCTGGTTGATGGTTTTCACTGGAGAATTACAAAAGGAATACTTTTGGTTTATATGTCAGTCAGTGAGACTGATTTAATGATGCAGTGATAAGGTCAAGACAACCCCAGGTAGTTTGGGATAGGAGGATGGGGTGCAGGAAAATACCATGGGGGGGGGGCTGCAGAAAGATGGGCTGAATGCTTTATAATTCTTTGTCTGTGACCTTCAAGAGGAAACGCACATGGCAGAGGGTTCGGAAGCAGCAATATTCATGGGTCCTCTACATATGCCCTCAGGTCTGTATGACCAGGTATCAAAGGTTCACTTAAGGGTCATCATGACCTTTCCAGGTTCATGCTTTTCATCCTCTCTGCTGCTTATTGCAACAAAATAATATGCGGTATGCAGCCAGGTATGGTGACAAGCTTTTAATCTGCAATGTCCTGCATTTTCCCTGAAAGTCCTACATTTCCTGATGCCTTGTCCTCCTTTGTGGTTATGACAGCTGTGAGCTAAGGTCTACTACTAAGGCCTAGCAGTTATCCTCTCAAGGTACATGCTGCACTTTGATCTGGGCCCACAACAAACTCCAATTCCCAGAATTCCATAGCCATGAGCCAGGGCAGTTAGAGCAGAGCCAAACCGGGTTATTTCCCCAATGTGGACGCAGCCTCAGACAACCAGAATCACCTTCACCATCTATATATTCTACCCTTCTCGCATTATCTTTTTATTACAGGGGGGAAAAAAACCACACAGGCACTTTGGTAGTCTACTATAAACGAGGAGGACCCCCCCCTCGTCCTCTGGATTCCATTGGCTGAAGAAGACGCAGGACGCCGGCGGCGTCTGAAGAAGAAGAGGTGCAGTCAAGAGGCATCCGCGCATGCGCACACACCTTGTGGCGGAGAGGCCTGGGCCAGATGCGCGCTCCCGCGAGAGGGGGCAGCGCCTGAGAGTTCTGCGCGCGCCGCCAATGCACACACGGGCACAGCTTTCTACGGAATGGGGGTGTGCCTGGCTTTGGCGCATGCGCAGGA
The DNA here is from genome assembly GCF_019175285.1 of Sceloporus undulatus. Lineage (NCBI taxonomy): Eukaryota > Metazoa > Chordata > Lepidosauria > Squamata > Phrynosomatidae > Sceloporus > Sceloporus undulatus. The sequence goes on along the minus strand of NC_056527.1, from coordinate 58,320,603 downwards.
ATCGGGAGGAAGTGAGAGAGAGAAAGGGGGCATACTGTATAAGTTTTCGCTCGCCAATACATACACACGGACGCAACCTTCTACGGAGGGGGGGATGCCTGGATTTGGCGCATGCGCAGGGATTGGAAGGAAGTATGAGCGCGACCAAGTCAAAGCGAGAGAGACATAAAGGGTCTGCGCGCCAATACATACACAGGCACAGGCAGGCTTTGGCGCATGCGTAGGAATTGAAAGGGAGTGTGAGGGGGGGGGGACATTGTGAAGGGAAGAGAGACAGAGGGGGCGGGGCCGGAGAGGTCTGCGCGCGCCAATACATAACACCAGCACAGCCTTTATCTACAGAGAGATTGAGCGTGTCTGTGTTATCTGGGTTTGGCGCATGCGCAGAAGTTGACAGGAAGTGTGAAACTAAAGGGGGCGGGATCGGAGAGGTCTTCGCGCGCCAATACATTCACGCAGAGGCGTGGCCTTCTACGGAGGGAGGGGTGGCTTTGGCGCATGCGCAAGAATTGGGATGAAGTGAGAGGGCAGTGTCTGAAAGGAAAGGAGAAGAGGGAGGGAGGGAGCGAGCCGTTGGTGCGCGCGCGCCGAAAAAGGGAAGGAAAAGGCGGGGCCTCGTCAGAGTGAGTGACGCCCCCGGAGAGCGCCTGGTTGGCTGAGTGGCTGGCGGCGGCGGCGGCACGAAGTGGACGCAACTTCCACGGAGGAGTCAGAAAGCGAGAGGGAGGAGGAGGAGGAAGAGGAAGAGAGCCGGCGCCTCAGTGGCAGAGTGTCCCCCGCTGGAGAGCATGAAAGTTCCTCCGCAGCGACGCCGGGCTCCTCCGCTGCAAGGGAGGCGGTGAGGCGTCCCGGGGCGGAGGGAGGAGGGAAGGAGGCTGCCTGCCTGGCGCCTGGCCCGGCCCTCTCCGCCTCAGACAGTCCCTCCACCAACGCAGCCTCCTTCCCTTCCCTTCAGGAGACTGAGGTGCAAGGAAGAGGGAAGGGAAAGAAGGGACGCTAGAGTCCATCACTGGATAGAGACCCTTTTAACCTTTGCTTTTTTGGGGCAACTCAAGATGACTTAATTAGGGTTATTATTATTATTATTGTTATTATTATTTCCTTGCATTTTGTTCTTTTTGGGGGGTATTTCTTTCCCTCCCTCCCTCTCTTTCTCTTCTGCTGGGCAGATATATATATATATATATATATATATATTGGGAGGTGAGGAGAGGTAATTTTCTTGAATCCCTGGATTTCACGGCAACTTTTGATAAGACAGATCACGGCCTTTTTTGGTTTGGTTCGGTTCAACTTCCTTCGTGTCGAGTTGGGATCCTTACAATAACATACAAGAATGGAGCATGGCAAGATGGATTACTTCTGTGACCAGGTGCAGCAGAAGGACGTGGGCCGCAGGATGCAAGTGGGCCCCGAGTTCCTGGAGTACTTGGCCGACCCCAGCGCTTCCCCCGATCTGGAGCAGGATCAGCAGCGCCTGGATAAAGTCATTGATGAATTAACAGGATGGGTGAACTCCAGCAACTATAAGGTAAGGCTAATGACAGGTGAAACGTTACCAGTCGTGGCCCTGGTTCTGGTTAAGGGCTGGTCTGGATATCGCCTCTTCGGTGCACCTTTGGTACAACAACTAGGCTTAAAATGTGTATGTAAAGAGGTAGCACCTTTGAGACTCACTGAAAGAAATTGGCAGCATGAGCTTTCATAGACTTTGGTCTACTTCCTGATGCATTTGGTTTCCACTGCACCAAATGTGTCTGTTTCCACTCCAACAAATGCATCTGAAGATGTAGACTGAAGTCTATGAAAGCTTACGCTGCCAGTTTCTTTCAGTGAGTCTCAAAGGTGCTGCAAGATCTCTCTACATGTTGTTATTATTGTTGTTGTTGCAGCTAAATGCATCTGAGGAAGTAGGCTCAAGTCTAGGAAAGCTCATGCTACCAGTTCTTTCAGCGACGGCCTGAACAGACAGGCCTAAATACAGCCACTTGGGGTCACTTTGGAGGTATGCTGTTTAAATGGCACAGGCCTCTTAAGAGTCCAGAAGCTGCGCCAAAGCTGTGCTCCGGTCCTTAGGACTGCAGCATGGCTTTGGTCTGGCTTCTGGCCTCTTAGGATGCATGCAGCATTTAAACAGCATACCACCAAAGTGACCCCAAGCGGCTGTATTTAGGCCTGTCTGTTCTTGCCCACAATCTCAAAGGTGCTGCAAGATCTCTCCTCATACTGGTTCTACACAGCTATATCTTTGAATTCTGAGTTAAAATGTTCTCATCGTAGTCGCAGTGTTTTTATGCATCTTACTTGCTTACATTGTGGACTAAAAGTACAGTCAAAGCAGCTGGAAGAAGGGCAGGATAGACGCGTATGTCCGTGTTTTCCATAATAGGGCTGTAATCCTATGTGTATTTACAAGTCTGTTCAACTCAGTGAGATCTGTAAAGTCGAAGGCTTTCATGGCTGGCATCCATAGTTTCTTGTGGGGTTTTGGGGCCCTGTTCTAGAAGAGTTTATTCCTGGTGTTTCACCAGCATCTGTGAGATCTGTTTCTGAATAAGCATATATAGGAAATGGCTATCTGTTATCTTAATCTTGGTCCAAGACACACTGCAGAAATAATCCAGTTTGAGACTTCTTTAGCTGCCCTGACTCATTGCTAGGAAATCCTGGGAACTGTAGTTCATTGTGGCACCAGAGCTCTCTGGCAGAGAAGGCTAAATGTCTTGCAAAACTACAGTTCCCAGAATTCCCTAGCATCAAGCCAGGGCAGTTAAAGCGGTCTCAAACTGGATTCCTGCAGTGTATTTTGGACCATTGATTCCTTTTTATACATGTGAGAGGTTTTATCTCCTTTCCTTTTTAAAGTGGGCAAGGCAAAGTTGCTTCTGTGGAGGGCCTTCAGAGTATGGCACAGTCAAAGCCATGTTGAACTTGTGTTGTCATTACTACACATTTTTATTGTGATCCCAGCATTTTGCATCTTATGGGAGAGTCATAGTGACGCATGCGTCATACATTTTGTTGGCAGGTTTTTCTTGGCTGCCTTACAAGAAAGTAGTAATCACTGAGGCATGAGGTGGAGAAAATATTCCTCTGAGACTTCCGTCTAAAGCTTGCGAATGAGGAGGCTGTGTTGCCAGTAATAGTCACATCCAATTGAACAGCCATTCTGCAGCCCATTAACTGTCGCTAGTTTACACTCCTGTCTTCTGGTGGCGGTATTGCTCTATAACACAGGCTTAAGATCTGTTGATTCCTGAGGTTCCCCAGAGACAAATCTGTGTGATTGTATACACATAGTGTCATATGTGCATACATACTGTGTGCATTCTGGGGCGCTGATATACATACATTGTTTTCTCCACGTTCAGTAATCAACTAGTGTTGTTGTAAGTATATAAACTGAAGAAGAAAATGAAAGTTGATTAAGTTTGTAAATATCTATGGTCAGGTGTGTCTTCTAGTTACCTGTATAGTTATGGAGACCCCATGAATTTCATAGGATTTTCTTAGGCAAGGAATACTCAGAGATAATAATAATAATAATAATAATAATAATAATAATAATAATAATACATTTTATTTATAGACCACTATTCCGCAATGATCATAGCGGTGTACAGTAAAAAATTGCAATACAATACAAATACAATGTGACAATGATTTTGCCAGTCCCCTCCTCTGAAATGTAGCCTACAACATTGTTAGTCTCCTATCTAGATATTAACCAGGACTGACCTGTCTTAACAGTCTGTTCTGCCTTTTAGACTATTTAGGCTTGTAAATACTTGATATTTACCATTCATTTTCAATATGGTATACCTACAGGTAGGATTATCCTGTATCTTCAGTAGAAGAGCTTTTCACATTTATACTTATTTGGAGTGACTGCTTCCCAATTTAATACTAATTATTACCTGGGAGGCCTCTAAAAGGAGGTTCCCAGAATAATGGTGACTTCATAAGAAACAGGAATTGTAAAAGGAAAGTGAATATTGAAATAATCAGCAGCTTTGCTGTTCTATTTTAATATTCAGAATGTATAAGGGAAGGTCTGCTTTTAAATGAGCCTTTAAAAAGTATAATTAAACCTGCTGAACTAAAAGTTGTCAGGAAACATTTGCAAGTGATTCTCTGTTGAGGAATATTGGGTTGCAGTCAGAAGTAAGCACTGTAAGAGTAAAAGTGGCAGACAAGATTCTTCCATTAATGAGCTGATCTGTATCTGAAGAAAGCACACAGCTTCTTCTGGAAGCACATAGCATCTAATGGATTCAGGAGTTATTTTCCCATAGACCAGAAGTGACTATCACCAATAGCTGTGCTGACTAGGGTTTCTGGAAGCTGTTATCCTATAAAAATGGAGGTCCACAACTTACCAACACCTGTCCTAGTGAGATGTAAGCCCTAAGGGTATTTTAGGGGAAAGATACAACTGAGTATCTTTGCCATACCCCAATTGAAAGGAAAGATAAATTGGAAGTTAACTTTATTTTAAGCAAATTCAGAAGTGATACTTATCACACTTAAGTTGATCAACTGTAGTCTTCAAACTTTTGTGCCAGTGGCCAGGTGACCTGTTTGTCTCACCCCCATTCACTTTTTCCATTTGATCTTTCTTTGCGCTTCCTTATGCAGCCAAATGGTCTGAAGGAGAACAAAAAAGTTGGATGATTTTGACTACATCCTCTGTCATCAATCTGGCAAAACAATATTGTCATTTTTGGATCACCACCAGACCTGTATATGTTCTCTACTTTTGATTTCCTGCTAAGGCACATCATTGTATCTTTCTCCTCACTGCTGAAGGTGTTGTTTCCTTCGCCACTGCTGAGCCCGTTTGCTCCGGCTTCTCTAATCACTTTTTCCTCCCTTGTCCATCTCTCCATGTTCCTGCCTGCTTTCTATCCATCTTTATTTCTCTGTGGTCATACTTGAATTGAACAACAGTATTGTCCCCCTTTAATTCTTCCTCATGTCTCCTTGATACTATCCCCTTCCAGTTTGTGTTTGTCATTTCCTTCCATGTAATCTCTCTAGCTCCCTCCATTTAGCATAATTGCTATTAGGCTCCAAACTGCTGGAATCTGGTGTTAATTCCCTTTGTCTCAGTTTTCCTCATTCAACTTTAATTTTGACCCCTTGCACTCCACTAAACTTGCCCTTGCAGAAATCTCTAATTATCCTCAGGCTTTCTGCCATCTTGAATACAGTTGGTTACTCTCTCCTATTTTATTCATTCTGTGTCTTGGATCTCAGTGTTTGTGTTGTTTGGTTCATCTCTAGCATATCTCATCTTTCTGTCAGTGTATCCATAGGGAAATGCTGTTCTGCTTTCCCTCTGTTTGCTGTGGTCACTCAGGGCTTTGAATTTGGCCCTCTATCATTCTCTCTATTAACTGGGACGTCTCTTGTTTTTGTATTCTTTCAGTATCACTCATATGTTGATAATATCTAGCTCTACCATTCTGCTGCATCCTCCATCCGTTCTTGCATATTCAGCTGTATTTCTGATGTGTCTGCTCAGGTGTTTGTTACTAGCTGAATCTCCCTTATCTGAAATGCCTGGGGCCAGAAATGTTTTGGATTTTGGAACATTTGCATATACATGCTAAGATTTCTTGGAGTGACCATGTCTAAACATGAAATTCGCTTATGTTTCATTTACATTTACACCTTATACACATAGCCCGAGGGTAATTTTATACACAATATTTTTAATAGTTTAGTGCATAAAACTAAGGTTGTGTACAGTAACCATCAGAAAGCCAAGATGTCACTATCTCATCCACGCTTGTGGACAGTTTTGCATTTTGGAGTATTAAGGGTTTTGGAACCTGTATATCAGGCTCAGTATGTCACAGACTGTAAGACTCATCCTTTTTCTCATGTCTACATCTCCTTGTTTGTTTTCCTTACAAGTTAACAGTGTCACAGGTACAAAGCCTCCCCCCCTTTTTTTTGTCTGCAACCTTCTTTCCCCAGGTGCCTTCCCTTAGCCCCATCCATTTCCAGCTCTCATTGGGGCAAAACAGACCACTCTGAAGGAGCAGCTTGCCATAGCCCCTTTGAGCGCCGGATCTGGACTGTGGCAACTGCAACCTGTGGCTCCAATAAGGTATTTTTCCAGGCCAAAAAGAAGCGGCAAAATGGCACTTCTTTTTGGGCCCAAAAATGAGTGCCATTGCTGCCACGGTAGCACTTTTCCATGCTCCGTTAGTGTATGATGTGTGAACACCACACCAAAGGAGCACTGTAACACCACCCGCTGTGCAGTCAGGCAGGCAGCATGACATCAGCTTTGGGGCATGCACCGTCCAAATGCCACACCCCCAGCCAGCGCTTGTCTGTTGGTCTGTACAGCCTGATTGTTTCTCCCTTCATCTCTCACTTTGGCCATTGATGTTGCTTCTCTAAGTATGTTCAGCTGAGATTTTTGTTATACAGTTACAGTGCACCTTCATCATATACAGGCATGCTATATGTGGCTTTCAGCTTACGCAACAGAACCGGCAGTGGCGCGCATGGCAATGGTACGTGCAGTGCATGGTCTGTGCCGTGCCACATGCACAAGCCCCATTATTTTGCCTTATTTGTGTGGGGGTGTCTGGAATGGATCCCCTGCGTAAGACAAGAGAGCATTGTACTCTTTCTTGTTCACAGGTTTTGCAGTATCCAGTTGTTGTCTCCTATTTGTAACCATCCTATGTTTTTCACACATCAACTTGCAGAATTTCTTTTTTAGCAGAAAATAACACGGGGAACAGATAATATAGTCTGATGGTGATTTTTGATCCAGAGTGCTAGTAGCTCTTCATTGGAAAGTATCATGACTGATATTATCATACTTCTGTCCACTCATATTAATTTACAATACTACTGCAAAAATCATTCACTTCTGTCAACTTTATGATTTTGGCTCTCCTTGTGACTCTTAATTGGCTTACATTTTTCTCTTTAGTTGTGTGCAAGCTTCTACTTACTTTCAGAGCTCTCTGTGACTTCATGCCTCCCTTTTCTCTCTTTAGTTGTATCCTGATAGCATCCTTTCATCTTACTTGTGTAGCTCTACCAACTCTAGTCCAGTCATTGATCCCAAAAATAACTCTGTTCAGTTTGCTCTGCTGCCATTTTTCTTTGAACTGACCCCATGTGTCCAAATTCCTTCAACTTTTAAACTCTTATGCCTCAGGAGTGGGCAACATTGACAGGTCAAGGCCCATTTTCACTTTCATATGGACTTGGTGGTCCACAGCTACCACCATCCTCCTGTTTCTGATTCAGTTTTTAAGGGTTTCCTTGGGACAGAAATCAAGCAAGTGGTGCGGGCCTTTGAGTGGCCAATGCTGGGTGTGTTTTTTTCTGTAGTGGGGGCCCCACATTACATTTTATATATTTTTATTTTTTAACATTTTATTACTATTGCATATCAAAACATAGATAAACATATTAGCATCATCGATTTTCTCGTTCCACTATACATCTCTTCAGTATTTCTATAACTAAGACAATAAACATACAACATAGAATACATAGTGCTACCTCCTAAATTCTAATTCCCCATGGTTTTGTAGAACACTTGTTTAGCTCAATATTCTTGTCTTCTGGTCATCGTTTAATTTCAGTTTCTAAAAGTATTACACCAATTAAGCTCAGTACTTAATGATTAATATTACATAATAGATGAGGACCACATATTGCTACCTCTGGTATATCTTAAAGTAATTAAGCCAAAATAACAATAAACTGAATCACATATTTCATCCATGCATACCCATATCTTTGTTTCCTTTCTATGATACTGTATGCATTCTGGATTGGAAGCCATTTGGGTTAGGAATGTGACATATTTTTCGTAAAGTGCCATACTCTTAGCTGATTATGATGCATAAAAGAAAAGGAAGTTCTAGACATAGTTTGTATCTGGAGTGCATTCCATCTTTAAAAGCCTCTTTTCTCATAATGTTGAATACTGTACAGACTTTTGGTTTTAATGTACTAGAGACTAATATAGTTTCTATTTTAAATACTTCCTGCACTGTCCCATCAAGCTAAATAAAGTACAAGAAGGCAGCTTTAAAGGACAGCTTTGCAGTTCTTTTTTCTGTCTCACGTTTTGATAGCTTAGAAGATTTTATGTTGGTCCAGAGAGTATCGTGCCCTGCTTGAATCTTGAGTCGTTGCTTCCCTTGTTGTGAACAGCTGAGGAAAAAAAGCTACACCTTGATTTTATGCATGTGTGGTCAAATGGCTTGCTGTACTGCATTTGCCATTTGTAGCTTTCTTCCACTGGTAACCAACTCATATTGGCTAGTCAGGTGAATCTCAGTTTAAAGCACTACTCAGAAAAACTCGATTTAATCGTGTGACCCTCCCCCAAAGGGCACCTTTCCTCATTATAAACTTAATACTTATTTTAGACAACTCAGATTTACTGAAAACTCATTCTTGCTGGACTAATCTTAATATTTACAACCAGATGAAGATTTCATTTTTAGAATAGCAACTTTGCAGATTAGTTTTACAGTTACATAAAAAAAACACTGATTTGGTTATACAGTAGACCCTTGGCTTACGCGGGGGATCTGTTCCGGACCCCCCCCCCACATAAGCCAAAAAACACGTAAGCTCGAGTCCCATTCAATTGAATGGGGCTCATGTCATGGGAGAGTGTGTGTGCCACAGGTGCATGCGCCAATCACTCTTCCGTTGCGCGGCTTCTGTGTAAGCTGGAAGCTATGTATGGGGCACCCACCTATAGTGCAGGTGCACTGTGCTATTTGAAACACATAATAGAGTCAGAACAGACTGGCTGAAGACAGATTGGGGCCACCACAAACATACGCCACAGCCCTAATCCGCCTTGAACCTGGCCCAAATAGTAGGACCCCCCAGTTTCCACTCCTATTTAGACCAAGAAAGACCCAGTTTTCCCAGCCCGCAACAACCCCAGCATGGCTTCAAAATGCTCTGGCGGCACACAGCGTATAAATGCTGTGCTGCTGGAGCATCTTGAACCCACCCATGTCTGGGCAGCCGCCTATCTTCTGGGTGGCTTCCAAGTGCCACCAGAGTGTGTGGTGTGCAAGCGCTGATCACACTCAGAAGCGGGCTTTTTTCGGCTATCTGTTTTGGCCCATAGGTAGATACTAGGTTTAATGGGTTAATCACTCATATTCGGACAATTTTTCTGCTGTACTTCATTGGAAAGAGAAAAATAATCATTATATTATAATAATAATTTAAATAACAATTTAAATTGACTGAAAGAATAACATTATAGCTTATATATTCTTTTATTTGCTAAAACATCCATGTTTGTTAACTGATGTGGGTAGTTTATACACACACACACACACACACACACACACAGAGTGGGCCCTTCCCTTACATGGGGAATCTGTTCTGGATCCCTCCGTGTAAGAAGAAATCCGCATATGCTCATGCCCCATTGGAAACAATGGGCACGTGCTTGCGACTCAGGGTGGGTACACGCACCATTCCTTATACTGTCGTGTGGCTTCCACATAAGCTGGTGGCTGCGTATGGTGTACCCATGTATGGTGCGGGTGCATTGTATTTTAAAGAACTTAAAGGCTTAAAATACTGTCTCTTGGAGTTCTTTCATCTTCTTTTCTTTTCACATAATCCAGAAAAGAAAAGAAAAAGCCTTCTTGCTTTATTGGTTCCCAAATGATTTCTCAATGTAGAATGAATGAGTCCAAAGGAAGAGAATATTCTTTCTATGCTAGCAGAAGCTACTGTGACCATGCCATTATTTTCTCTTCATTTTGTTTTCAAACTGTCATCAATATAGGTCCGTTCTTGATATACTGTTCAAAACGGTCCACTACAGTCGGCCCTTCTTATACATGGATTTTTTATTCACGGATTCAAGCATCCACGTTTTGAAAATGCTCAAAAAAAGTATAAATTTCAATGATCAAACCTTGATTTTCCATTTTTTATAAGGGACACTATTTTGCTGTGTCATTATATTCAATGGGACTTGAGCATCCACGGATTTTGTTATACACGGGGGATCTTGCAACCAAACGCCAGCGTATAACATGGCTCCACTGTACAGTGTTTCATCTAACTTCCTGTAGAAGCGTTAGCATGATTTCACCTATTCTTTTCAGAGCTGCTCCTGCAAAATGATTGTTATGGAAGTTTTTAGCAGTTTCCACGACATTAGTCTTTATTTTTGGAACACTGGACTCTTTGGCTAAGAGATGCAGCAAATAAGCCATGTTTTGATAGCTAGGTATAACCTTATAAATTTCTTCTCATTTTTGATACATTTGCAGCATTGTCTGTGATTATACTGCATACTAGACATTTGGATTTTAGTTCACAAGTTATTACAGCTTTTCTGTCTCTCCTTGTAAGTGTTCTGCTGTGTGCACATTTCCTGAATGTTAATTGTTGCTGCAAGGAAGACATTCTCCTTTTCTGTTATACAATCACATACAACAGAATCATTGTGGATATTACCCCACCTATCAAGATTGATGTTAGCAATTTTACCCTCTAGAGCTGTTGCACATTGCTCCATTTCTTTATCATACACTTTCTCCAGTAGTTTCTTTGCAGCATCTGCTCTGCTGGGTGGACTATATCCTGGTTTCAGTGACTGAACCATATTAGTAAAGTATGGGTTTTCAGTCAGATGAAATTAAGAGTTTGGGGTTGTACAAATTGGAAGAAAGGGGTAGCCAACAATCCACTCCAAAAACGAGCTGCGAAAGACAGCATCTTTCTTTGCCACTGCTAAGGCACCATAAGTGCCCTGGAGTGGCACCATGCCATTTGGACTCAACGCACGAGCCATGTCATCATCGCATGCGCCTTGTAAATGGCAGCGTGCAGTAGGGCTCTGGAGTATACAGACGTTCCGCTCTCCTGAGCCCTACTTTTGGCCCCAGGCTGGTACAAAGTGCCAGTGTGTACCAGGCTAGTCGCGCAAACAAACAGGACAATTTTTTCATCAATTAACTCTTTTTCTGATCTGTTGGGTTTTATCACAAACCTATCTATGGTGGTTCCTGAATGGTCAATGTTGCTATGTGATGTAGCATATATACTTAACTATAAGTTGACCTCATGTATAAAGTGATGGCAAATTTTGGGGCCTAAATTATGGGTTTTGCTATGACCCATGGATAAGTCGAAGGTAAAACGTGGGGGCATATAGCAAAGGATGAAGCAAAGCAAAACAGTGTCAAAGAACTTAGAAAATTCCAGCAGAAATAACTATTTGTTCTCACTCTTTAAGGCTGGATGGATGAAAGACTAGAGGGGTTCAGTGCTTCCAGGAGAGATTATACTTTTGCTTTTCACCAGGGGATGGTTCCTTCTTTTGAATAAGAGTTCAGATATTACTTACAAAGACCCATGGATAAGTCGACTTGGGGGTTTTTGTGTCCATTTTTTATTCACTGCCACTCGTTACTGCCCCAGAAAGGAATATTTTCTTGTTTCAACTCTTTATTGCTTGATAACTATCAAAATGACAGTAACATGCAGTAATTAATAACAAATACAATTTTGCTCAAAGATTACAGTTCATGGCAGTCTTTAAGAAATATGATGAAATCAAAACATTTACCGACCTGAAGATCTTTTGTCTTCACAGTGTTTTTGATGTTGTTTCATTCAGGCCACCAGGCCTTGAATTTCTTTGTTGCAGTATTTCCATTTTACACTCATGCCTTCTTTATCCATAGATAGAGGAATGTCATTTAAACATTCCCAGATTGAGTCTCTTTTATGTCCTGCTGCCAATGCATTTACTGTATAGGTTTTCTCCTCTAGCAAAAGAATAATATGATAAACCTTAGGCTATACACACAAAGATCTAAATATATGTGGAGTATTTTGCTCAAATGGTTTCACTTTCATTTTTACTGTTTGCTCCTCCCTCCTCACGCTTAGCTTTCTCTGCAGATCTATTCCATTCTTAATCTCCCAACAATCTATTTATTGAATGTTCTGAAATTTAGCACTTCAGAGGTAAGGGGCTGAATCTGTACACAAATTTGCAAAAGAACAGTGGGATTGCGATCTTTGTAGACACACATTCAGTTTTGAGTACTGTAAAACCAAGCATCTGTGGTAATATTCTTCAGATAGAAAAATTGCCCAATAATCTTACAGAAACCTCTGGAAGAGCATGACATTGTGAATCGATTAACTGAATTCATTTACAAATAATATAATAATAATAATAATAATAATAATAATAAATATAATAAGCATTGCATGAATAAAAACTAATTCCAATTTCATGATGAATACCCTTCGGACTATAGTACAGTATATCTTAAATAGAAAATGATCTTTAGATAGTTTTCTTTCCTCAAAAAGCATTTAATTTAAAAATCCTGTTTCAATTTTAAAAATCCAATTTAAATTTTAAATATCTGATTTTTTTAAAATATATATATATTTTAATTAAAATCATTGATTTTTATACACTCTGCCCTGTAGTCAAAAAGACCTATATTCAATCACTAGTCTCAATTTGAATGGAACCATTGATTCTTTGGCAGTTTCAGAAGTGTTATATCAGCTCAATGTAGACCAGGGGTTGACAACCTCCGGCCCGCAGGCCGTATGCGGCCCGCGGAGGCCTTTCAGCCGGCCCCTGTGAACTCCTGCTGCTGCCGATTACGGCTTTTCGCCACTCCGGGCACCGCCATTTTGTTTCTCAAAATGGTGGCGAAGTCTCGCGCAACCTTTCCTGTGGTCACGCGAGACTTCGCCACCATTTTGAGAAACAAAATGGCGGCGGCCTAGAGGCGAACAGGGTTCCGACGGCGGCAGCAGGCCTCTGGGAGGCCCATTGCGGTGGCCGGGGCCCTCCAACAGGGCTCCAGTGGCAGCAGTGGGCCTCTGGGAGGCCCGTTGCCATCGCTGGGGCCCTCCAACAGTTGCTACAGTCTTTTGTGTCTCCTTTTTTGTGACAAGGATATATATTGATCTTTTCCAATCTGTTGGCCACCATTTTGTTTTCCATGTTTGTTGACATACTTTAGTTAATATTCGGAATTGATGCTGTTTGTGGGGTTTGAAGCCGTTCAATTGGGATGTCATCTGTTTCTGGCGACTAATGTAAAGTATTGTAATATGGCTTTAGTACTGAATTTATAACTGAGGAAGTGGATTGATATCAATGAGAGCTTATGCTAAAATAAATCAGTTAGTTTTGAAGTGCTATTTGATTCCTTTTTTCCTCCATTATCCTTTCTTAGGGTAGTGAAGGTTTCTTTAATGCAGTGGTTCCCAACCTGTGGGTCGGGACCCCTTTGGGGGTCGAATAACCCTTTCATGGGGGTCGCCTAAGACCATTGGAAAACACCTATTTAAGTACAGTTATGAAGTAGCAACGAAAATAATTCCATGCGTTTGGGTCACCACAACATGAGTAATTGTATTAAAGGGTCGCAGCATTAGGAAGGTTGGGAACCACTGGTTTAATGGAATATATTGTTAAACATGGTGGTGCATGCTTTCTTTTCCACTCCATGTCATACAGGCGTTACTTTCCCCATACATATAAGTTGCATGTGTATGTTTCTTCATTATTTCTCATTTTTTTCTACTGAAAACATACCTCCATATGTATTCTGTGATCTTGTCTCCACTTAATGTTTTCCTTATTCAGTGCTAGCTTAAGGAAAGCACTGGAAAGTGTAGAGTAACTTTTTTGCCAGACTTAAATTTTAGAGGAAGGGGCTGATGCAGTTGTAAGTTAGATCATTGTTTATTTGCACTCAAAAATAAAAATGGTGAAGGAGAAGAATATAATACCCTTTGATGGACCTTCCTTCCTTCCTTCCTTTCTTCCTCCCCACATCCCCTCCTTTTTTGATTGAAGCAATCCTTAGATTGAAAGCTAGTTGCAAGTAAAAAGATGAAAACAAAATGAACAGAATATCCTCAGAGACCGGGCTGTGATAGCTATGGTGTCATCCTATTCCAAAGCAAACAGGGGCTGTCTTTTGTTACTAGCTTGTAGTTATCACATTGGGATCCAGCTGTGCATTACAGCTGTGCTGTCAAAGTAGAAACCAAATATAAGCTTTACATTTTGGCATGAAACTTCTTCAAGCACATTTCAGCTTTTATTAATAAACTATATATTACAATTACCCAGTTTTCAAAAACTCAAGTTTAAAATTCTTAAAGGTTATAGGAAGTGTAAGACAGTGTTTCATAGCTGGGGAAATTGTCTTTGGGTTTTTCCTTTTTAAACATTTTAATAATTTTTGCAGGTGTCATTACTTGGACTCGATCTTCTTGGTGCCTTTGTGGATAGACTGATGGGACGCTTCAAATCCTACATAGGAAATGGTAAGTAGTTTTAAAACCTCGTGGTAACTAGTGAGGATGAGTGATTTGGCCTTTACAGTAGTTGTTAATTGTGGCACTCATTATTAATTGTGTGTTTCTATATTATGCATATGTATTTCTCTCTAGTCTAGTGGATCTCATCCTACAAGAGAATGTTAGATACTTTATTTCACAATTGTAGTTCTTTGTCACAGTTCATGCCACCCAGTTGTACCCTCATTTGAGTACAGACAAAAGTGTGGGATGCCAAATTTGTTGCTCACTAATACCTCAGTACATGTGAACACATTCTATTGCATTTGCATTGTACTCTGTACCACCCTTGTCTCCAAAGCTGGTGGAAAGGAGGGCAGGAAATCGCTTTGCAGAGCTTTGTTTTTGAGAGGACAGGAAGCACAGATGGAGGCCAGAAGACCTAGACACCATGTGTGCATTTGTAAAAGCAGACATAGAGAAAAGATTTTTTGGGAAAAGAGGCAGAAGTGGGAATAAATGCAACACATGAAGCGCAATCTACCTCTGCCACAGCTACCACTGACCCATCTTCTATTTCAGGTAGTGTCTTTCCCAGCCCCCTGCTTGCCCACCTTCTTTCTCAGAGATCCTATGCTAACAGCATTCCCCCTTTTGCCCTATCACTGGCAGGATGCTGTTGAGGGAAGGTAGTGCCTGGATGGGCTATAACATTGGGAAGGGTAGGTATGAAAATGAAGACTTTTTGTTTCATTCACTAGTGTTGTGGAATGAAAGGGACCTCAGTGAAGAGAGACTCTGTGGGTGGGGGTGAGGTTGGGGATGGGAGAAGGATCTAACTGAGCAAGAAGAATTGCTTTGTCCCAGCACTCAAACATTCAGGAGGTTTCTTCAGTTCCAATAATGTACTCATGTGTCCGTTCATCTAGTTTTGATTTCATAGATGTTGGGTAAAAACATCCAATTAGTGCTTTCAAATGTCAAAGTTATTCAGATCAAATCATAGTGTGGCTTTGGTCATATAAGATCACTTATGACATTAAGTACCATTCAGGTTCATTATTCTAGGATTAAACTTTCCAAAAGAACTAGGTATGTTATGCTTGTGTGGGAATGAGTGGGGAGTTTAAAGGCTTTATTGATGGCATGAGGTTTGGTATAGTAAGCATATACTGTATTTTTATACATGGCCTTTTCATGACAAGTGCATTTTTGTAACATCTAAATTTGTCCAAAAGACATTTTTTGAATGTACTAAACAAAGTTTTAGTTTCCAGGAGGCAACGTATGGCTCTTCAAATGTTGTTCAATTGCATTCCCAGCATTCCTTACTATTGATGGGATGCGCAGTCCACCAGCATCAGAAGGGCCACACTTTTCTTACCTGTATTTTAAAGGCATTTAAAATGTGCTAAGATTATCAAGATTTTTTTGTACATTAATGGTCTGGGGTCTCTGTTGCACCAATATAGTATTTCAAGAAATGAGATTTCTGTATACTGGTGATTCCAGCTGAATAGGAACATAGGAAGCTGCCTTACATTGTCTTGTATCATTAGTACATCTACCCTGTATTGTCATCTTTGATTGGCAGCAACTCCTCAGAATGTCTAGTGGGATTCTTTCCTGCTCCCCCTGGGAGATCCCTGCTGTTTTCCCATCCAAGTATTTATGAGGTCTGGACCTGCTTAGCTTCCAAAGACAGATGAGACTGTGTGCGCTTAAGGTGGTCTGGTTATGATTACCCAAGAAGTAGTGGCATTTGTACATTAATCAGCTTTGTAGAAACATAGGAAAGAATGTTTAATAAAGCAATCAAGAAGAAGAACTAAGGTCGAAAACACACTGCAGAAATAACCCAGTTTAAGACCACTTTAACTTCCCTGGGTAAGTGCTAGGGAATTCTGGGAACTGTAGTTTTGTAAGACATTTACCCATCTCTGTCAGAGAGATCTGGTGCCACAATAAACTACAATTGCCAGGATTTTATAGCACTGAGTAAGAGCAGTTAAAGCGGTCTCAAACTGGATTATTTCTGCAGTGTGTTTCAGACCTCAATGGTATGTAGGCCAAAATTGATTGGTTTAAACCTGAGTTTCAATGAATTGAAATGTGGGGTTTTTAAAAAAATAATTAATAATTCATATATGTTTTTAGACATTTGACTTTTTTACTATTTCCAGTCCTCTTAATAGAACAATAATGACTGTTTGAATTTAAACATTTTAACTTTTAACTTATTGGCAGTTGTTCATTGTTAGACCTGTACCTATGTCCAGTGTTAGTTGCTTCTTATTAATAACTTAATTTTATTGTGCAAGAAATATACTTCAGAAACAAATCCTTCAATTAACATAACCTCAACCAAAACAACTCAGAGTATTTTGAATGTTTTATTAGGTATAGTCTACATATATTCAGATTTAATAGGAATAATAGGCAGTAAATGTGACAAAACGTGTCAAGAAAACCCCATGATAGGTTCACCTTTGAGTTTACATAAGTTGGAAACGATTTGAAGATACACAGCAAGAACAACAACATGTGGCTCACTTTGTAGAAGAGTGGCAGGAAAGTACCTGTAAAATAGACTAGCCTGATTAAGAATTTTACAACTCAAACTTGCATGCTATTTTATGAGTTCCATCCTGACTAATTGCCTTACATTTTTCTTCTGGTTCATATTTACCTTTTCTTTAAAGTATGGAAGCCATATAAATAAGTATTGATCAGTTGAGATACAATTTTACAGAGACATACCATTCAGTAACATAATTATTTTTTTATTATCATCCCCCAGTTGTTATAGTGTTGGTGGATCGAATGGGAGATGCCAAAGACCAGGTTCGAGAACAAGCACAGAATCTTGCACTGAAGTTAATGGATCAAACAGCTCCACCAATGGTATGGTATTTCTGAAAGCTTGGATAGAACTACAGTGCTATTTATACTCTGTCGAAAGTGAATTTATACAATTGTAGCAAGGTAACCTGAAACAAAGGAGGAGATACAGTGTAATGATTTTAATTTATGCAGATAAGAAAATAGATGCAGGTTATCCTATCCCTGTATGACACACTGATTTTCTCTTTTTTTTCTTTTCTACCCAAATATTAAAGGTACAGGAGCCCTGTCATCAAAGATTGAGATAGTAATTCCCGAATATAATCATTTATGAGTTGAACAAATAATAGGTCAAGAGCAGGTTTGGGGGCCAAAATTAAAATTTTTGATATGTTCTGTGAATGTCAGAGCTAAAAGAGAGAGGCATGTAACAAAGGGTATAAAGGATAAAGCAAAGAAAAACTATGTCAAAGAACTTAAAATTCTGGCAGGCATATCTATTTGTGTTCATTCTAAAGGTGGATAGATAATTTAAGGAGGGAATTACACAGTAAATGCTGGCTGTGTAATGTGTGTGGGATAGAACTATAAACCACCAAGAGACCCTAATACATTGAGACTATTGATCAACAGTAGACAGGTACACAATAAATAAGGTAGACACAGGATAAAGAAAAGGACTTTTGGTGGATTTTAGTAATGTTGTCTCATTACAATTAATTCAGCATATTGATTAATAAGAAGTGTTCTTTGAACCTTTAATGATATATTTATTGAGGAATTCACTACATTTAATCAATTGATTGTCCATAATGTTTTTGTGCTTTTCCTCATGTGAGTAATGTCTACCTTGTACACTGTGTATTTGTGTACTGTTGCTTAGTACCCTCAGTGCCATTTTCCTGCCCAAGCATTCAAAAGGGCCTTTCACCTCTCTACTCAGAGAAGGGGATGGTTCCCTTTTTTTAAAAATAAAAATTAAGGTACAATATTAAAATAAGGTACAGTATTAAATATACTAAAAGCACCAGATGCCATCTGATTTTGGAATCTAAATAGGGTCAGCCCTGATTAGTACTTGGAGATAAGACCACCAACGAATACCTGTTATT
Organism: Sceloporus undulatus; assembly: GCF_019175285.1. Classification (NCBI taxonomy): domain Eukaryota; kingdom Metazoa; phylum Chordata; class Lepidosauria; order Squamata; family Phrynosomatidae; genus Sceloporus; species Sceloporus undulatus. The sequence goes on along the minus strand of NC_056527.1, from coordinate 58,302,316 downwards.
ATAGGCTTTATTTCAGAGGAAGGAACTGCCCAAACCGCCTCGGAGTATTTCTTGCTTAAGAAAACACTATGAAACATTCATGGCGTCGCCATAAGTTGACAAGTGACTTGAAGGCACATACACATACATATGCACACAAACTGTTAGCAAAAAGGAACTATCCTCTTGTCAGAGTAGAAATGGTGAAAAATAAGCTCAGCACTCTCCAAACTCCTTTGAGGGAAGCTCTAAAAGAGACCTGTTGTTTTCTCTGCCCACACATTCACAAAGGCCAGAAATGGTGTTGCAGGAGAGAGAATAGTGAGGATTATTGCTTTGTTTAGATTCTTCCAGGACAGACTAAGCTCTTGCCTACTCAGAGAATGGTTCCTTTTTCTAAAAAAATAAGAGTTAAGCTACAGTACCATAGATAAGTGGACCCTTTGGGGGTGTCAATTGTTTTACTAAAATTTCTCAACTTATACATGAGTATATACAGTATGTCTCTGCATGCTTTTGGACAGGGGTAGGCAACCTTTTTGAGCCGGGGGCCAGGTTGCTGTCCCTCAGACAACTGGGGGGCCGAAGCCAAAAAATAAATAATTAAATAATTTTCATAAAATTTAAATAAATAAATAAACTGGGACAAATGTAGGACAAAATTTTCAAATGGTGGACACTTTTTTAAAAAAAGTGGAGGACACGCATAAAAAATTGCTGATTTGTTGTTGCATTTGTTTTGATTTGCTGTTGATGTATTATATTGTAATGTCTTTGATTGCTGTTCACCGCCCTGATCATTGGAAGGGCGGTATACAAATAATTTGTTTATTTATTTATATTTATTTTTAAAAAATGTTAATATAAATGCATGTTTCTGAGGCTTCTATAGACAATTGCCCCTGTGCGCGAGAGGCCAAAGGCCCCGGCGGCAATCGGCGGCAGGACCAGGCTGGGGCCAGTCCCAAGGCCTCGCCGGGCCGCATCCGGCCCGCGGGCCGCAGGTTGCCTACCCCTGCTTTTGGATATATATGTATAATTGATCCTGGACATGGAAGCAAATTCAGTTAGCTTCTGTGGATGATACTTTTGGATTGTAAATTCAGTATGCCAGTCATATTTATCTTATATATGGATAGAGATTTAATGAAGTGTTATGTACTGTATTCTCTTTTGAGGTTTTATTTGATTATTATTACCATTACCATTATTATTATTATTATTATTTCCTATCTGCCTCTCCCAGTGGATCAAGCAGGGAACAGCAAATAAACAATGTACAGCATCAATTAAAACACATGGATTAAAACATCAACACCTTAAAAGGACAAGTAAGACATACACATTTAAAATTCATTAAAGTTCAGCATTTAAAAATCATCTAGATGAGGCTGCCAAAAGAGACTGGTCTTCAATGCTGTTTTATATTATATTTTCATATAACTTACTACTTTTATATGTCACACTTGCAAGTAGAAATAGTGCTCAAAGCAGCTAACATAATTTAAAACAAATTAAAGACAAATTTAGCAATAAAAGTATTGAATATCATAGTGAGTAAACACAGTTAAAACAAAACTGCAAGCATATATAAAGATTTATGCTGAAAATAATAATAGGAAAACCCAGAACTTATAAAACTTTGTATTTGCAATAGAGTGATCATTTCATTAAGATGAGTAATGCTAAAATAAGAAACCCTTTAAAGTAAACGAAGTTTGGCTATCAGTCCTGAAAGATACCAAAATCAAGACCCAGCAAGTGCAAATGAAAACCACCCAGGGCGAGATGTGGTTTTCCAGCAGACAATGGGTCATGAATTAAATGAACACCCTGAGGCCTTGCCATTCAACAACCGACCAACACAGGGATTAACATGTAAATTACTTCCTCTGAACCAAGGGCCACACAGTATATATACCCCACTCACTTCAATGCCAACGTTCTCTGAAGATGCCAGCCACAGATTGTGGCATAACATAATGCAATCATAGAATCATACATTTGGAAGAGACAGCAAGGGCCATCCAGTCCGACCCCCTGCCATGCAGGAAATCACAATCGAAGCATCCCCGACAGATGGCCGTCTAGCCTCTGTTTAAAGATCTCCAAGGAAAGAGACTCCACCACTCTATGAGGAAGTTGTTTGTTCCACTGTCTAACAGCCCTTACTGTCAGGAAGTTCTCCCTAATGTTGAGGTGGAATCTCTTTTCCTGCAGTTTGCATCCATTGCTCTGGGTCCTGGTCTTTGGAGCAGCAGAAAACAAGCTTGCTCCCTCCTCAATATGACATCCCTTCAAGTATTTAAACAGGGCTATCATATCACCCTTTAACCTTCTCTTCTCCAGGCTAAACAATAATCTGTACTAGAACACGGCGACATAGCCATAAAAGCCTTCATCTTCACACAGTGATTTAATTGGTTAGACTTGTAAGTGAATGAATAAATACTAAAAGAAAATATGTATTGGTTAGAACACATGTCACAGTGCGTATCATCTTCATTGTGTTAAGGTGATGTAGGATAGATAGCTTCAAAGCAGGTGCATGGATTGCAGAATTTTGTAATAATAGTAAAAGTAATATTAAAATATTTTGTCCAGTAAAGAAAAGATTGTTGATTAAATGACATAGTCCTAGTTATTAAAATATTAAATAATTAATTACTTTCTGCTTAATATTCTAGCTTGCATATCTATAACTTCAGTTCTTCCATGTTAAAATTATACACATGTTTCTTCTTTCTGCTTTTTTGAATGTACAGCCAGCCCTCCACGTTTGCGGGGGTTAGGGGAACAAGACCTCCGTGAATGTGGAAAATTCACGAATAAGCCAAGCCCCCCCCACTTCCCCTCCGATGCCTGAGACAGCTCTAGCCAGCTGTCCCAGGTGTGGTAGAGATCAGGGGAGCCCACATATGGCCAGCTATCCCAGGCATTGGAGGAGGAGGTGGGAGGGGCTCATGCGCAGGCTCTCCAGGCCCCTCCAATTGCGAATAACGAAAATTTGGGAATGCCAAGTCCGCAAATGTGAAGGGCCGACTCTTGATGACTCCTGTGTGTGTTTGCATTTTACATGCTATTTTGTTCAAGCTCCATTTTATAACTCCAGTTTTTAAAATATTCTTTTGGTAATTAATTGCCACTTCAGATTCCTTTTCTTGATCTGATTCTTAAGGCCATTCTTGCCTTCATCATTTCCCCAGAAAAAAAAAGGAGTGGTGTGAATGAAGTTCTACTTCTAAAGGCATAGTATTCATGACAGTGATGTGTAGAATTGTGAAGGTCCTATAGTCTTCTGGTTTGTCTTTACTTATTCCTTTATTTATATTTATTTCCTTCCAATAGTAAAAGTCGTTTACTTGATGTGCTCCCTCCTCTGTATTAATCAAGGGTTTTCTGTAATCCTATGGAGGAGATACATGGGAGTAGGGGCCTCATATAGCAGGCATGTACAGTTCAGGGCATTCTGAGATAGAGCCCTTCACAGTTTTATCTGACTGCTTTCATTTTTTATTTTTGTAACTTCTAGACCTGAAGAACGTAAGGAAGCAAAAATTTCTCCCTCTCCTGCATCACCTTGCTTTAGGTGCTTAGTGTTAAACCCTTGATGTGTTCATAGCTGTATCATTGAACTTCCTTGTCAGTTGAGTTTAATCTTACAGCTATCATTTTTCTGCTTGGTTGTTATAAGACAGTGGCTCTCAAACAGTGCAAGACACACACATATTTGGGAGGGGGGCATGAGATTTGGAGGCCTGATCACTCCTCCTCCATTTCCCAAACCTTTTCTGCCCTGTAGGGGAAGAGAAGGGTGAAGATGGTGCTTGGAACAACCACCTCTGCCTGAGGAAGAGGAGGAGAGCAGGAAAACTTCCTCAATCGTGGCCTCTTGCGAGGCCCATCCCAAGTTGCCACTTATTCTTCTCCCATTTGTCCTGTCAGAGCCCCAATTCTTGGGATAAGATGCTGGTGCAGTCTCAACCAGTGTGTCTGCTCAGTCCAGTGCACCCAATGGCAAAGGACATTTATTTGATATGCCACATCTTGAGGTCCCCTTCCCTTATGGGATTAGTGTAATCTTGTGGAGGAGATACATGGGAGTGGGACCGCAATGTGTCTGAAGGAGAGGCAATGTGTGTGATGTTCTCCAGCGGCAAAAGAGGCTGGCAGCATGTCGTGCTAGGAGTCAGCACCTAGGTTTGGCTGGGCCCTTTCCAAGGACAGGAGAAGTGGTCATGGTGGCTCCACTCCAGAATGAACGGCATGTCAGACTGGCTGGCCAAGGAGGATTGGTGCAGATGTGCCACTTCTTGTAAGCTACTGGAGCAGAGCAAGCATCGGAGTGCAGCACTGCCCCATGCTACCTTTTCCTCCCTCCTGGCTGGCCAGCAGGGACTCCCACTCACACGAGAAGGCAAATGCCAAGCTGTTCCTCTGGTCCAGTAAAGTGGGTGGGCAAGGCAGGGTGGGAACTGGACGGGGTCCAAGGAGAGTGGAAATGAAGAGAGGCTTTGGTTAGCCGTTAGAAGCATTGGAGTTGGTGGAAAATTTGTAGGTCCAGTGGAACCAGGTTCTGTGATGCCCCGTTTCTCTGTCCTCCACCACTTTCACATGCACACACGTTCTTTCAAACTCAGTCACACTGTTTCTCTTGCTCTTTTTCTTTCATTCACACACACTTGCAGGGATTCTGTCTCACACACAGCCACACACATCCTCTCTTTTTTACATACATATGTGCTTATGTATACCTACTTATACACAAGATAATGAATGTTTCTGTGTGACTAGGGGGCCGAACAGATACCCCGGAAAAGACAGTTTCTGTGTGGCTTGGGGGCATGGGGTTTTAACCCCATATGCCCCCAAGATGCCCGGAAGCGACACTGGCTGATCAGATGGGGAGACTTCAAGATGCTCTGGGGGTACAGCACACACCTGGAGCATCCAAAAGCCACCCTAGGGTTCAACAGGGCTGCCCAAGGCGGCCCTTGACTAGCCCAAATAGGAGCAAACCTTTTCCACTCCTATTTGGGCTAGGAGCGAGGTGGATTGGGGCCATGGCATGTGCTTGTTGCACCTCCGGGGCAGCCCCAGTCTACCCTTTTCAGGCAGTTTGTTTCACGCCTAGGTGTGAGAGAGTAAATGGGTATGTGTGTGAATGAAAGAACATAACTGAGTGTGTACATATCTGTGAGCATTGGTGAATGTGGCTGTGTGTAGGCAGTATGTGTAAAATTTACACATGTGTTAAGTACTGAATTTATTTAAATAAAACTGTTCTAATTTGAATGATATTTCCTTGTGTTAAAATAAAAATATACATGATTGTACAAATGACAATACACACACTTAACGAGCAAAATATTTTTATTCATATACTACATCAAGCTGAGGGTGTGCAACATCTGCATGTAAAGAAATCACATGGCATAAGGTGTTCTCCATGTTAAAAAAAATAATCTTTGGTATTACTTTAATTTAAACTGTTCAGCCTTTGGAAGACTTTACTTTTGAGCCCTTTATTTTTGAGTGTTCCTTAGAGTGTTGTGAGGTAAATCCTGCTTATTGACAGACTCAGAATTCTCATTATTAATTTTGATGGATTTTCCTTGTGCATTTCTGGAAGTGTTCTTGACTCTTTATTCTTCTTGTTTACTGTTCTGTGATTTCCTCCCAACATTTGGTACTGTTCCAAAATATTGTTGCCAAGTGTTTTTCTTCCACAAATTCCATCTCATCTTGTGCTGGCCCCAAATGTCCTGAACTAAACATCCAGTGCCTAATAAATGTGTGATTATAATTTTTCTTTAAACACAATAATAATAATAATAATAATAATAATAATAATAATAATAATAATAATAATAATAATAATAATAATAATAATTATTATTATTATTATTTATTTATTTGTGTTTCCCTGCCTCTCCCAATTGGATCGAAGTGGGGTTACAGACTAAAAAGTCACCATACATATAATTAAAATTCTCTAACCATTGATTTGCTACATTGACAATAGTTAGAAAGACAATGTAAATTTAAGGTGGCAATTTAATCGTTGCATAGGAAGAACTGGTTCTATTACTGAATTATGATTCCAAAGCAGAATATTTCACTGCCATTTTAACTGCTTAAATAATTCATATAATGTGTTTTTGATGGTTCCTAGTTAACATACCTAATGTTTTCTCTCAGTCTCTTAAAGTTAAGCAAACGAAATATAATGCACTCTGCACATGCAGCATTGTCTATTTTGGTCATGCAACAGCATGAGTTGAGTACTGGAAGGGTCTAAATCATAAAATGCTGCAGTCTGGGAAATTGTGCTATTGCTCACTGTGCAGCAGTTGCTAGGCAACCCTTTTCTCTTCAATGCCTGCTGAACCACTGAGATTATCATGGCAGCATTGCAGCTAAAGGGAGTTGCAGTTGGAATCCGCTTGCTTTGAAATATTGTTTCAGATCTAGTCCTGTAAGCCTCAAGTGTATAGTCTTGGTAATTACAGTAATGATGGGGTGTGTGTGTGTGTGGGGGGGGGTTATAAAGATAAAAGCAAGAAAGAAATAGAAAAGGGGCTGACGAAACATGTAAAGATGAACGTGCTTTGGAGTAAATGAGTGTCGTGCAAGTTACTCATAATAGAAGAAAGATCCAGAGATCATCACAGGAGAAGAACAGAAAAGGCATTGGAAATGGAGGACAAATAGAACCAGCAGTTTAATTACACAGAATAAGTACTTAAAAATATAGTGATATGTTAAAAAAAATCAATTTTAAACAGTGTGTTTCTGATTGAGGGAGGTATCAAGGACAATGGAAAGATTTTTGTATGCAGGGAAAGCTTAAAACAGATGTAATTGTTATTGTCTAGTTGCTGAAAACTAATATTTGAACAGCCACTATTTCTTGATATGGATTGATATTGTATGAGTATTATTATAACATTGGGAGCAATTGTAAATGAGTCTGATTAAAACTTTTTGCCATAAGGCATTTGTATAATATTTCATTGTGGTGTTCCTTTCATTGTGACATTAATTTATAGCTGTCATTAGCCATTGAATATTAATGGCATGAAACATTTCCTTTCTGTAATCTAACCTATCTTTTCTTTTCAATAGTTCATTTGGGAACGTCTTGCTGCTGGCTTCAAACACAAGAATTACCGTTCACGTGAAGGAGTGTGTCTGTGTCTTGTTGCAACATTAAATGTGTATGTATTTTATTCCTTTGGAAATCCTAAAAATAAACATTCTTTCCTTGTTAATGTTCTTTTCCTTGGACTTAGTAACAAAAATCCAACTCTTATTTTGAAAACACAGCAAATGGTAATTCACTTTAAAATTTAAATTCTTAAATTATATATATAAGAACTCAGGTTGTGTTAGAATTGTGTGTAGAGTTGCTTATTGATGTTGTTTGTGAGTGAAAATGACACTTGTTTTGAATTTTCTTTTAGCTATGGTGCACAATCATTAATTCTCAGCAAATTGGTACCACATTTATGCATCTTGACTGGGGACTCCAATAGCCAGGTAGGGCTATAATTATTAAACCAAAACTTGAAGATACTGATTTTTGTACTACCCACAGTGCATTGCTTGCTCCATAAGTGCCTTTTCCAATAACTAGAGAATTATAGAAAAGGGAAGTGGTATGGTTTTTGTGTAGAGGTGATTCTTAAAAGTTTCAGCATGGTGCAAATTTCTGCAAGCTCAGGCTAACACTTACCTCCTTAAAATACTATCTGTTTGTTTTCTGTTGTCTGTCATGTGAAAAAGGAGGAAACTTAGTTCACTACAAAGCTTCATGTTTGAATTCACACTATATACTTTACTCAGGCTGTGCCAAAAATTCTTTCCTATTTGCCTATGCTTTCCTTCATGCTTATTTTAATCCAAGGAAGTCCTTCCAAACCCAAACTAAAAATTTCAGAAGGGATGGAACATTGCCACTTGCTCTTTATAACAGCCAAAAGTGAATTTCATAAGGTACAGAAAGTAATAAGAATTAGAAAGAGGATACTGTGTCATTGTGAGTGGCATGGGACAGGTTTTTTAAAAAAGAAAAGTGATCTACAAAGTAATGTCAGGTCACTCGTAAGCTGCTCCTAGAAATGTAGCTGGAGAAAGGTAGTGGCAATGATGCAATATCATTTTACAGTGGGCCCTCCCCTAATGCGGGAGATCCGTGTAAGGGAAAATCTGTATGCTTGCACCCCATTAAAAACAATGGGGCACATGCTCACGGCTTGGGGTAGTGCATGTACCATGGACACGCACGCCATTACTTTAATTGGTGCGCAGCTTCCATGTAAGCTGGAAGTTGCATATAGTACACCCACATATGGCGCAGGGCACTATGTTGTTCTTTTGCTATTCTAAGCAATATAGAGGGTTAGAAAAAGCAGAGAGGGTCATTGTGCTGCAGTAAAATTAATCCATCCTCCCACCCAGTAATGGTCCTACTTTCTCACCGTGTGCATATGAAGAGGTCAGTAGGTGTCTTCCCCTTATCATAATGCAAGCAATTCAGCTTAACCAGTGTCTGCACATGTAGCACACTGTATTAGAGAAGGTTGACTTTCAGGATGTTGCTAGAATGGGGTTTGACAGTGCTGTAACTACAGTTGCCCCTCTTAATGTGTGGATCTCAGATCCATGCCCTTGAATATACGCAGAGGGGCAACCTCTGTTATTTACAGTGGCGCGTGCGCATGGGGGTGTGCTCCATTCAAGCCTATGGGACTTGAATAAGTGTGGCCCTCTGTTTTCATGGGGGAGGGGTCCAGATTGGATCCCTTGCAAAAACGGAGGGCCAACTGTATATAGTTTTGTCCTCCCCCCCCCCCCCCCCCCCCAAGACTGAACAATCAGGTATTAAATGTGTCATACTGTCATATATTCTTTTCCAGTTATAATTTGATGTTGTTTATACTGGTCAAAGACCGAATAAATTTTATTACAATTATTACAATTGATGTTGTTGTGTGCCATAGGTAAGAGATGCTGCGATATTGGCAATTGTGGAGATTTATAGACATGTAGGAGAAAAAGTAAGAGCTGACCTCAACAAAAGGGGACTTCCTTCTGCAAGGTGAGTTTGGTAATTGTATCATGACATTTTTAATATACAGTTGCCCTTCCATTTTCATGGATTTGAAATCTGTGCCCCTTGCAAATGGATGGGGACTAAATGGGGTGTGTGTCTGCAGTGTGTACCTGTGTGCGCTTGTGGGCACATGCAGCCATTCAAGCCAATGGGGTTTGAATATCAGCAGGTTTCTGTTTTCGGGGGGGGGGGGGGCTGGATCCCACATGAAAATGAAGGGCCAACTGTATTTCCCAATGCGGCTGTGATTACATATGCATATATTTATCAAAATCTTATATTTTATTTTCATGATGTACATAACATCCTTTTGTGAGCTACCTTGGGTTCCACTCCAGGAGAAAGGCAGCATATAAATGACGTAAATAATTAATAAATAAATAAACATGCACACAATAACATAAAAGAATAGTATATCTTGCTCCAAAATGGGAAGATATATTTTGAGCTTAGGTATTTGCTAGTTCCATTTTACCATTAAAACAGGGGTAAGTTGGATACCTGCCAGATTAGTAAGTGAAACAAAAAGGCTTGTGGGGGATGGCAAGAAGATAAAATACTCTAAGGTTGCCAAGTACATGAAGTGTGAAATGGTTCAGAGTACCCACACACACACACATACACAAAAGATAGAGAAGGAGAAAGGGAACACATTTCAGATAGTTGCACAGTCTATGGCAACCATCAGACTTCAGGATATTCAGCTTACCAGGACAATATTATAGGCAATATGGTGAGGACACTATAAAGTTGTAAAAATGGTGTGGAAGAATATGTGAAGAAATAACTGTATTTCCTCCAACTGGCATTTTTTTTTTCATTTTAATTATTAATGTACCATCAATTCAATATTGACCTATGGTGACCCTACCAATGAAAGACCTCTCAGAGACCTTGTAGTTAATGGGCCATGATGGCTTCCTTCATTAAGTCACACAAACTGTAAAGTGCTTTTCCTCAATTCCTGCCACCTTCAGCTTTACTGAATGTCATCATCTTTTCTGATGAATCTTATCTCATGATATGTCCAAGTACTGTAGCTCAACTTAGTATATACCTTTGGGTTAGTGAGAGTTCAGGACTAATTTCCTCACATACCCATTTATGTGTTCGTTTTTGTTTGTTCGTGGTGACATAGAACTATCCTCCAGCACTGCATTTTAAATATATAAAATTTCTTCCTATCAGTTTTCTTTGCTGTTTTCACACCCCTACATAAAAATCAGAAGTACTGTGGTAGGGATCACCTTGACTTGGTTTACAGTCAACCTGAAGATCTTACCTAGTTCTGTGATAGCTGCCCTTCCAAATCATATTATTTTTCTGATTTTTAAATGCAGTCCTCATTTTGATTGATGACTGAGGTGAGGTGTATAAAATATTTAAATATTTTGATGTCTTTAACTTTAAAATTGCTTATATCACTTGAGATCATTATTTCTCTCTTCTTAATATTCAGGTATAACCTCACTTTTGTACTTTCTTCCTTAACTTTGTGGTATTTTAAATATTTATATTTGTTCATTGCCTTGAGAGCCCCTGTGGGCTGGGAGATGATTGAAAAATATCTCAAACTAAATAAATAAAATTAATCAATAGTTATTCCAAGTCTTTCCTTTTTTTCTGCTAGTAATGTGGTATCATCTGTATGTCTTACATTACTGACATAATTGTCACATCTCCTTTCTCTAATCCTGCTTCCTATATGATATATTCTACTTACAAACATATTCTGCTTGTGAACATATAGGATGATAAAATTCATTGTCATGACCCCTTTGACTATTCAAAACCACTCTATTTGCATATTCTTTCTGTCCTGACTGTGGCCTCTTCTCCAGAGTATAGGTTGCTCATCAGGGCAGCCAAATGTTGTGACACACCCATTCTAAAGTGATCCATAGTTTTTTCATGATCTACATAATTAAAGGCTTTGCTATAATCTAAAATATATAATAGTTTTCTTCTGAAATTATTTGCTGCACTGCATCAGTCAACATATGCTTGCAGTATAATCTCTAATATCTCTCTTTTTTTCTGAATTTGATTCAGACATCTGGCATTTCATGTTCTTTATATGGCCAAGGTCATTGTAAAATCTTGAGCAGCACCTTTCTTGCATTGAAGATTAATGTGATGATTTATTGGTTACTACAGTTTAGGGATTGGAATGTATGGATTATGTCCAGTATACAGTCTATTGTTTTGTTCTCCATATTGGTTGGCAGAGTTATGTTAGAATTTGCATGGATTCCATATCTAAAGCTTGAAACAGCTCTATTGATATGCCACTTATTCCTAGTAATGTATTTATTTCAAGAGTTTTGTACTTGCACTACACTTCTCCCAGAATTTTGCAGCTTGCACTACACTTCCTGTCATTGTAGATTTGTCATCTAAAGGTTCTGCGGGCAGAACAACCCTTTGTGTATTTTGAAGGAAAGTGTCATTATTTCATTTCTTCTGTATAATTCTTTAGTGTGTTGCTTCCATTACTTTTCTCTTTTGTCCTGACCTTATAATGGAATCACATTGAAACAGGTATGGTTCCTCACTCCAATCCCTTCTGGTAGCTTGGGCTCCCAACTTGTGAACAATGATATTTGTTCAAACAAACAGATACAGCAACACTCCATTTAAGAACTCTTAAGTCTTGAAATGTTAGTATTTTTAAGCAGGCAGCTTACTAATATTTTAGGATTTTTTATTAAAATGGACAAAATAGTCCATATACATATACACTCCCCTTAGGGAGGAGTATAGACTAGGCACAGCTTATCACTTATTTTACATTTTATGTAAGGCATTACACATCATACACCATATGCCTTCATAATGGTTTAACACATAAGGAATCATGCATCTTACACAATATTGGGGCATCCTAACCCATATTACATCTGTGGTGGAAACACACAGGCATCCATGATCTGTTATGATAGGCATTTGTATTGTATTCAATTTTTCTGTACACCGCTATGATCATTGCGGAATAGCGGTCTATAAATAAAATGTATTATTATTATTATTATTATTATTATTATTATTACCTATTCAGAGATAAATGACTTATATAGTTACATGGTTACTATAGCCATTTCATTGGTAATTAGAGAAGAGGTTATCTTTATACTCCTTCCTACCAGTAATATCTTTTGGCCAGAAACATTATTAACAGATTCAGAACTGTCAATTACACCTATGCCCATCTTCACTGGCTTTTATACTGTCTTCAACTTCTGTCTGCCCAATTAGTGGCAGACCTAACTAGTCTACAATAATGTCAACATTTACCTTCCCAAGTGAAATTTATATCAAGCCACTTTAGGGACCAGTCACTTGAGAGTGTCACTAGCCACTATTTCTGCCATCAGGTGATTAAAGCCGATTGCATCAGCCATAAGATATGAATAAACATTTCTTTTCATTTAACTCTTTTGGTTTCTTTATGCTCTGGTCACTTGTTTAATACAGTGGGCCTTTGGTATCCGTGAAGGATCCATTCAGGATCCTCTCGCAATGTCAAAATCCATGGATGCTCAAGTCCCATTGACTTCAATGGTGGTGCAGCCACATTGCGGCATCACCATTGAAGACAATGACACTTTGGAGGAGATTCCTCCTCCTCCTCTAGCCCCTGCCACCACTTTCTCCTCCACCTCTTCCCCACTGCCTCTTCCTCCTCTTTTTCCTCCTCATGCCATCCCACACCTTCCTCTTCCTCCTTTTTCTCTTGCTTCACCTTCCTACTCCGCCCTTTTTGTACTGCACCACACCTTCCTCCTCCCACCTTGCCTTGCCTCACCTTCCTCCTCTTCCCCTTTCTCCTCTTCCTTCTCATGCTACGCCTTCTTCCTCCTCTTCCTCACTGTGATGTGACTTCTTCTTGATCCTATCTCGCTTTCCTCCTCCTCTTCTGCCCCCCCATGAGATGCTCAAATCTGTGGATTGCAAGTCCGTGGATAAGGAGAACCCACTGTATTTCTCTGTAAGACATATAAAAATGCACAATTTTGACCACAAATGTTGCGACCTATACACAAGGTCGGCTTTTAGTCAAGTATGTATGGTAATTGCATCCAGGATTCTGGCCCTATTTCTGCCACTATTTGCTTTTGGTACTGTTAACCATTTGGAGAGTTTCATCAGTCATTCATCAAGACTTTTATTTCCTTTTGGTTACAAATTGAATTGTTTGCTTTCTTTCGTAATAATATCTCTGATAATTACAGTCCATAGTTCTTCTGGTTCATAGTCTGGTAAATTACCCCAAAAATCTGTTTTCAGTGATCTTTAGCCTGGAAAAGAGATGATTAAGAGGTAATAAGATAGCGCTGTTTAAATATTTGAAGGGATGTCATAGAGAACAAGCTTGTTTTCTGCTGCTCCAGAGAACAGGACCTGGAACAATGGATGCAAGCTACAGGAAAAGAGATTCCACCTCAACATTAGGAGGAACTTTCTGACAGCAAGGGCTGTTCAACAATGGCACAACACTCCCTTGGAGTGTAGTGAAGTCTCCTTCCTTCGAGGTCTTTAAACAGAGGCTGGATAGCCATCTGTTGGGGATGCTTTGATTGAGAGTTGCTGCATGGCAGAAGGAGGGTTGGACTGGATGGCCCTTGTGGTCTCTTCCAGCTCTGATTCTATAAGAATTCTGTTTAGCCAAGAGAGGTGAAATTTTGAGCCACAAATATGCAGCATGCTGAGATTGGAGATACACTCATCCAAGTCATCCCTTGTTTGCAAACAAATTGAGTGTTGTAGCTAAAAAGGAACAGAAATGCCAAGAGAATAATAAGGGGAAAAATGAGTTTCAAATAGTTTGCCCATAGTACAAAGTGGAAAGACTACAAATTTTGAGAAATTAAAAAAAAAACCCACAATTTTTTTAAAATGGTGAGTAAAATGCTTTTTATCCAAGATTGCTTCTTTAGATATGATTCATAGTCACATCAGAAAAATTGTGTCCAACTTTCAGCATGTTCTGTTGCATCAGAATTGAAAGTGAACTTAAAGAACACAGGCAGAATTATTTTTTGTGCTGATTCAGACTTTGTAGATCTGCATGGCCAAACTCTTTCTTTCAGCTGCAAACAGTAAAGGATTCTACACCCACACAGTGATGGGATCTAAATGAGCTGTTTATTCCTGTTGAAATTCTTATTCTAACTTCTGTTCCAAGTTAGAATAGTCAACTTCCATATATGCTACTTTAACTGTTATCTGAGCATAAGTGCATGTTAGGAGAAAATTTATTGCAATAGTCCTTTGGCCATAGCAAGCTAAACTCAAACAGCGGAGTTTGCATAGATATAATGTTTTTAAAATAAAATTAGATGGTAGTAGGTATACAAACTGCTTATAAAAACACAAAAGTTTTACTAACATAATGTTATTGACAGGAGGGAAAATTAATGTAAGATCTATGTCAAGAATATTTCTTTCAGGTCGCCCAGACATTTTGCCAAAATGAATTCTAGATGATTTTGTCTTGCATTTATTTAGCTGCAAGGAGAGCAGTCCTCCAAATGACAGATTGGTTAGTGCTTGCAGCAAAACAACAAAAAACAAAATGGGTTTCATTTTGTATCCAAAGTCTTAACTTAGTTTACAAAGAGACCAAAATAGCATTCTCTGATGTCCCTGTATAGTTGACATTTAAGAATGTAGCATGCTAGGTCCTCCAGAATTGTTTTTCCACAGACACATACTGTAGTTTTTCTTAGAAAGATTGCTATGAAATATGCTAGATTGCACCATAGAGTCCATTTGTTTGATGTGCAGGTAAGTGAAATCCTCTCAATATTCCATTGTCTTGGGGAGCAAAAGATACCATGCATTTTGATGTTTGCCACGCACCCTGACGCTCTTGAGGGCATCAACATCCACAGCTCTGTTTAAAATTGCTTCTTACAGCATTTGCCCATGGCCATAAGGCAGTAATTCCCAAAGTGGGTGGTACCATTCCCTCTGGGGCAACGGAATGATTCAGGAAAGTGGTGGTTGAACCAGGGGACATCAGGAGGCAGTGAGGAAAAAGGGGACGGGGGGTATGACTCCAGTCAAAGTATTAGTGAGCAAGAAGGACAAGGGGAGCCAACAGCCTTTAGGACTAAGGTGGGGATGAAGAGTTAGTGCACATAGGGGCAAGGGAGAAGCAGCAGCAAAAAGGAGCTTTGATACCCTGCTTAAGCTTTGTGAGCTTTGCTGGGACCTAGCTGGCAGGTTGGAGTTGCGCTGCTGTTCCTGCTTTCTTATATCAGATAGACAGAGAGAAGAGGTAACAGAAGAAATAATGTGGTTTGGAGGGGGGTACAGCTTTAAGCTATGTGGGGAAGGCATGTTCATGAAAAAAGAGAGGCAAGAATATCGGGTTGATTCTTCAGAACAACCCTTCACCTCTGATTGCGAGTCTTTCATTGCTGGGGAGAACCTAGTCACCTTGGGAGCAGGAATCAAGCAGTTGGTCAAGCTGTGACCAAGAAGGCTTTTGCTTGCACTGCCCTATACTGCAAGGCCAGCACAGGCAGAGGCTTCTTGGTTGCTGTTCCTAAGGTGATTGTGGACAAAAAGAGCAGCAACCAAGTGTCTAGTTGAGCAGCAATCAAGAAGCGTATTGCCTAGGCTAGACTTATAGCAAAAGTCAGTACAGGCAAGACACTATTCAGTCGCTGCTCCCTTTGCACCTGGTCACCATGGGAGTAGCAACTGTGTGACTGTACATCCAGCCTTTGCTATAAGGCTGACATGAACAAGAGGGAGAAGTTGGCCTGGCATGCT
Source organism: Sceloporus undulatus (assembly GCF_019175285.1). Classification (NCBI taxonomy): domain Eukaryota; kingdom Metazoa; phylum Chordata; class Lepidosauria; order Squamata; family Phrynosomatidae; genus Sceloporus; species Sceloporus undulatus. Next base: position 58,286,436 of record NC_056527.1, on the reverse strand, counting down.
GACACTTCTGTATTCATATCTGAGAGGCTGAGGCAAAGCAGGAGGCAGTGGCAAGCTGGGCATGGCTGAGGTAGATATTCTGCCTGGTTGGCTGTTGCACAAACAGTAGACTTGACATCAAGAAATAAGCATTAGAAGCCACATGTGTTGTCGTCCAAGACATAAGGGGATGGCCACATCATGAGAAAAGACAATTCTAGGGAAGTTTGAGCATAGAAGAAGGCGACTGCATACTAGATGGCTAGACTCAATTAGGGAGGACACAGGCATGTGTCTGCAGGAACTGAACAGAGCAGTGGAAGACAGGGAGACTTGGAGATGTTTCATCCACAGGGTCATCATGAGTTGAAGTTGACTCAAGGGCAGCTAACAACAAGCCCTACAAAGTTTGGCAACCACTGGCATAAGGCATGTAAGGAGAATAGAAGTGCATGTTGGATCAGACATAAGTCCTTTCTAGTATAGTATTCTGTTTCAGAAAGTGGCCACCCAAATAAATTTGTCTAATCCCCTTTGAAGCCATGTAGGCTGGCCATCACCTCATGTTATAATAGCAATTGCTGTATTTTAGCTGTATGCTTTGTGAAGAAGTACTTTTTTTGGCCTGTGTTGAATGTCCCATCATGCAGCTTTATTGGATGACCACTGGTTTTAATGTTATGCAAGAGTGAGATAATGCCATCTCTTGCCATGTATTGCATAATTTTATATGCATTTATTAGAGTCTCACTCATTCCTTTTTTCTTAGCTGATAAACTTCAAACACTATAGACTTTTCTCATGAAGGGTTCCTGCAGTTCCATTTTGTTTGTTCATTTGTGCATTTTTCTTCCTTTTGTGATGTAATGATCAAAAATGTAAACTACTTCTGGGTGGTATTTTGTATAGAATCCAATATATTACGGTTTCATACAAAAGTACTGCAATATTGACTGTTTTTATCTCATTCCATAGCTTGGATTTTGCCCTTTTCACAACAGCTATGCATTTCATCAATATTTTCGTTGAGGTATTGTCACTGATTCCAAGGTCACTTTGCCAGTCAATGATTGCCTGTTCATCTCCGTCACAGCATATCTTAATGTTTGGTGCACACACATGTGCATTACTTTGCTCTTACTGAAGCTAATTTCGCATTACTTTACTTTGGAGACAGTCTTCTGCTGCTAGTCACAATTTCCTTTTCATACTTTTTGACCTTAAATAACTTGGTGTGAGCAGCAACCCCCACTGTCTTCTGGTTCTGGTCTTTAAAGCTTTAGGTCACTTAGAAGACAGCTTTTTGGAATGGAGATGTATATCTCATTCTATTTTATAGGTGCCAGATTATATTTTGGTATTTGCTTATGCTATTCAGTGGAAACCTTTATAGCACACTTAGAAAATAAATTACAAATTGGCTACCAGGAGGTGGTGGTAATAATAATAATAATAATAATAATAATAATAATAATAATAATAATAATAATAATAATGTATACCCCGCTCTTCTGCCAAAACGCTATCAGAGCGGCTTACAAATTGTTAATTAGACATTATTAGAGTTGACTACCATTGCAAAACATTTTCTGGAATAATAAATACGAAAACATGGCAAAAACAGAACTTGCCATGTTTCATAATAACAAAATAATATCTACAAGTAGTCAGTACCTTTATTTGGGTTACTGTATTTATAATGTTACTATGATGTGTATGTTTTTTTAGTTGGATACTGATTTAAGTTAACAGGCTTTACAAAGCTAGGTACTTAGTTAAAGCAAATGATAATGTCACCCTTGTTTAATATTTATGCTCAAAATATTGTACTAATAACCTGTTCCTTAATTGTCAGTGATGTCTGTGTAAATATGGATGTGGCTGGGAGTTGACTTGGTTATGATTAGATGGTTTTGCAGTGCACTACTTTAATTTATAACCAATCAAAAGGACAGGATTTGATTAATTTTATATGGTGCTGTTTATGGTGATTTGATACTAAGGTGAAAAAGTGAAGTGAACTTTGTAATGTTTAAAATAGCAATAAACTTAATAATGCTGCATTTACAAAACTAATAATATATTTAGTAGAATAGAATAATATTTTATAATATGATTTATATTAAAATATAATTTTATTATTATTATACTGTTTAAATACAATAATGTAAAATATGTATGTGCAGATTATATTATTTTTAGCTTCCTTTTTAGTATTGTCTACAATGGAAATAAAAAATGATCTATGTTAGATTTGCTGCACTTAATTTAACTGGATTGATTGGCTAAGATGGCAAAATGGCATATGTGACAGCAGTATAACATTCTTAAGAACTGGAATTCAGAGACATAGCTGTGTTAGCCTGGAATATCAGTATGCAGACTGATCTTGTAGCACTTTGGAAACTAACTGTGTGAAAGAAGTAGTAGATACACCATGCATGTGAGTAGATACACTGTGTATCTGGGGGTGTAGATTGAGTCTAAAAGCTTATGCTACATCTTCTTTTGCACTGTTAGGTCCAAAACACACTGCAGAAATAATCCACTTTGAGACTGCTATAACTGTCATGTCTCAGTGCTAAGTAATCCTGGGAATTGTAGTTTATGGTGGCACCAGAGCTCTGAGAGAGAAGGCTAAATGTCTCAGAAAAGGACAGTTTTCAGAATTTCCTAGCATTCAACCAGGACAGTTAAAGCAGTCTTAAACTGGTTTATTTCTGCAATATGTTTTGGACCAAAGGTGCTACAAGATCCCTCTGTATTCTTAAGGAATGCAACTGTAATAGTGCTGAGTAAAACTCTCTTCTCTATGTGTGATGTTTTGAAGATATCTGGGTATAACTGAGTATGTTCTTTCAAAAGAAATGAAAAATGGCTATAGCAGTGATGAATTTACAGTAGATATAATTAGATTTTTTTCAATTTGAAAGAATTTCCCCCTTAGAATACTGATATTCTCCATGAGCAGAACATGACTTCTAAAGTTATCATTACAAATATGAGTGAAGAAAAAAAGACTTGGGTTTTTCTAGCCTACATCCACACTGCAGAAATAATCCAGGATCATACCATGGCTCAGTGCTGTGGAATTCTGGGAACTGTAGTTTTGTGAGATATGTAGCCTTCTCAGAGAGTTCTGGTGCTCCAGCAAACTACCGTTCCCAGGATTAAATAGAATTGAGCCATGGCAGTTAAAGTAATATCAAACTGTATTATTTTTGCAATGCGGATGCAGCCCTAGACAGAAGGATGACACAAATGAGAGACGGCCTGAACAGACAGGCCAAAATAAAGCTGCTTCGGGTCACTTTGGAGGTATGCTGTTTAAATGACACATGCATCTTAAGAGGCCAGAAGCTGCTTAGGACTGAAGCATGACTTTGGCATGGCTTCTGGCCTCTTAGGACACATGCATTATTTAAACAGCATACCTCCAAAGTGACCCAAAGCAGTTTTATTTTGGCCTGTTTGTTCAGGGCCCTAAGTTAGTAGAGGTGCTCTTTGCCAGGGGCCCTTTGCCACTTAGAAGGCAGATGCTCAGCTTCTGCAGGCATTGTCTTGTCAGCCACAAAGTCTAAAGTTCGAAAACAATAAGCTCCGAAGGCTAAGTAGACTGGGAGTTGTCATGCAATCAATTTTAACTAAGAAGTACTACGTAAGAAGCAAAATAGATAGATATGCCCGGTACAGACCGCCACTTTGCGGCAGCCTGGGGCCAAAATTAGGGCTCAGTAGAGCCGAGTGTCTGCATGCTCTGCGCTCTCCTGGCACCATTTTGGCATACATGTACATGCATCCACACACCACGTGCACTGATGATGTACCTTGTGCACCACATCCAAACAGCGTGGTGCACAAGAGACGTCACCGCGCCGCTCCAGGGCACTAATGGCATTAGCAGCAGCATGGAAAGGAGCTATGTTTCGCAGCTCCTTTTTGACGTGGATTGTTGCCGAGCCAGTGCGGTTGCCACAGCAATGATCTGGAGGAGAAGGGGGCAGCCACTGGCCGCCCCTTTCTTTTCATCTGTACAGCCCCTTAGCTATCATTCTATATTATGTTATTTCTCAGCATGGTCATTCATCTATAGATTGGAGGCAAAAACTGAAATTGTTAATCTGGCCCAGTTATGTTTAAGAATGTATGAAATGTAATTTACCATGATGATGATGGATGACAGCATTAAATAAAAACACTTCTGTACATGCTTTTAATAACTTTTACTGGGACAGTAAATAATAGATGGGCCTAAATACCCTAAAAGGCACCAGACCCTGCCTCATCTTAGAAGCCAAACAGAATTAGCCCTGGTTAAGTACTTACTTGGGAGGCCACTAACAAATATGATGTGTTGTAGGCTATACTAAAGAGAAAGGAACTGGCAAAACCACCTCTGTGTATTCCTTGCTTAACAAAATTGTGTTCAATTCATAGGGTCACCATAAGTTGACAGGTGACTAAAGGCACACATACACACAGATAGACTGAGACCTTGGCATCTGGATTAATATAGATTTAAAACCCCATTTACTTGGTGAGAGGTGAAGAGATCATAGGGGGCACAGCATATTGTCTAAATACAGCAGTTGATTTCTTTTGGGAAAAAGTACTATTAATGTGTCTGCAATACCCATGTGACAGTAGAAAGATAAGACAGGTTGTAAGGCTACTAGCTACCCTTTCCTCAGAAAGATTTTAGGCACATATAAAGAGTGGAAAGTTTTGCTGTCCCTCTCTTGAGCCCTATTTCCTCAGATGTTACATTAGCTACATCAGAATACTGAGTTCCAGTAATCCCATTTACCTAACCCTATGTATCTGTTCATGATCTTGAATTTTTACAGATGAATGGGACTACATTATTTGAAACCATTGAGTAATACTCATTATCACATTCGCAATACCAATGGTTCCCAAACTTTGGCCCTCCAGATGTTTTGTACTTCAGCTCCCAGAATTCCTGACTATTGGCCAAGCCATCTAGGACTTCTAGGAGTTGAAGTCCAAAATACCTGGAGAACAAACATTTGGGAATCACAGCTATACCAAAGATTTCAAATAAACACTCCTTTCAAATAATTCAACCTTTGTCATGCAGAAGAGGTGGTCTCCCTTTTTCCAAAGAGGATACCATAGTGCAGTTATCAAAGATTCTGATATTTTTCAAAAAGAGTGGAGACTGTCTCTGGACCTGAATATGAGCACTGGTTTGAACTGCTGCTATTAGGTTTGAAGTTAATAATTGCCCTCAGAATTTCGTAGAACAGCTACAAAATCTTTGAATATTTCTAGTAGTTCAATACATTGTATATTTTGACACTGGAAATGGCAGAAACCAGTTTACTTTGAATATTTACTGTATACTTCTAAGCATCTTGGTTATTTGAGGCACCATATAATGATAGTAGAACATGTTTTCCCACTTAGTTGGGAATGCATAGTGGATACAGTTTGCCCTATGTTCTGCCTTCTGTGAGCATCTAGAACTGTTTCACAGTTGGAAATTTATGGTACTGGAATACACAGGGAATTTGTATCTTTGAAACTTGGGCTATGGATCTTAAATAATGTAACAGGTTACAGGCTATGTAAAAAGAATTAACAAATCTAACATCTGGAGGATTAGACAGAGCTAGGAACAGCAAGCACCAGGAAGCTAGCCAACATTAGTTGCTGAAATTAGGACACAGAGACTAAAATGGCTTGGATATTTAAAAGAACAAGGCAAACAAACAGGAAAACAAGTATTGGAGAATACCAGTGGACAACTTTCTAAAGGGAAGCCCAGGAATGAATGGATTGATTCAGGATCAATTCAAGAATGAGTATGTTTTGTGTGGATAATTGTGAGGAGAACGGCAAACATGTAGTAGGGAGATCTGACAGTTTTGCTTATCAGAAATATTTCATAAGTAATGAATACATTTTGCCACCATAAATACTTGTTCTATTTTCTATGCTTTACTTTAAAAACATACTAGGCTATGTCTCAGTGCAATCTAGTATGCCATGTATTGATGATTTAATTTCATTCTTTGTATCTGTCACATCTATGAAGTATGAAATCATGGAAATTAATTTGAATTGTAATTTTTTACATTTGAGTAAGAAAAGAGATGATATTTATTTGTACTTATATGTGGGCTTCCTTTGCAGATTACAATCAATATTTATTAAATTTGATGAAGTAAGAAACTCTGGCAATATGATTTCAAGTTATTTGATTGGTGAGTATCCAGTACTGTATATGATATGATTTAATATACTGTATATGGTTGTGGTGTCAAATGTAGTTGACTTTAAATGGACATTGAGAAGCCTAGTGTGTTTAAGGATTTTAGGTACTCCTGAATCCCAAGTTTAGGCTGCTTTTCATTTCATAATATTTTATCTCTGAGAAGTTAGATACTAATATAAAAGGACAAATGTTTGGCAGATATATTTTTGGATCATGTCTGTTGGTCACTGAAACAACAGAGAGTGAAACTGCGAATAAGTGAAAAAGTGTAATATTTTTGGTCCATGATTGACTGCGGGTAACTGAGACCACAAATAGGGTTGGATTACTGTATTTGTCTAGTAATTCATTTCATATTTATATATCTATCTTTGTGTAGCAGTATTTTGTATAGAAAAATATTGGCTAATGATTAATTAAATAGTGATGTGGACAGTGTTAATCATATATTTCCATTCTTCCATGCTTCATTTGGTATAATGAGAAAATACTACATTTGCTATCATCATTCTATTTTGTGGCAGTTCATATAAGAAACATTCATGTTCTAGCTAATTCTATCTAAACCTGTTTTTCTAAGATAAAATTAGTATTTATTTAAATTTTTATGGGGCATGTGCTTTTTCTGTAAGCTGTGAGTATTATTTTCTAGCCATTTCTGTACTCTTCTTAACATGCTTTTTGCCAGTGTTTATTGGGTTATAAACCATTCTCAGAATTCATTCTTACATCAGACTAGACAGCTTTTCAAAAATATTGTCTGAATGATATTTAGTTATGTTTCTGTGACAATTACTAGTACATTCCACTACTAAAAGCTCCCTTCTTTATTTTGTGTGGCCAGGCTTAATGGCCATTATAACTTACATACAGTATATTGGTCATTTACACAAATATTTTTGCCCACAAGCAAACAAATACTGTTTATATTCTTTGGTATTTTGATCAAAATTGTCTACTGTGTGTGTGTATATACTGATACTGTAATGTTTTTGTATCTATCCTATAATTAGAACATTCAGTTGCAAGATCTGTATGTTGTATTGTGTTTGTGTTCATGGTACTTCTGGTGTGGCTTTCAGATATTTTCAAGTCTTAAGGCTGTCAGCTGCCTCTCATTTTTTTAATCTCATGAAAATTGATGTGGTATTCTTGCAAACAAGAGGTGTGTTAAGCTTCTGCTATTTATTAGCAAATGAGCAACCATTTCCATGGAAACAGACATTGCAGACAGCAGCAGAGCTTGAAGAATACCTATCCTTGGAGGCCGAATTCTGTAAAAGCTGTCCCTTATGAAGGATTTAAGAGGATTCCTACATGATATTTTAAATGTTGGAGAAAGAGATTATGATTGATTTTAAATCATGGTTTAAATCATCAGTGTTGCCTTCTCTTTACAATATTCAAGCAACATCTGTGGGCAACAGCTTGTCCAGTCTTATCATGCACATTTTGTAAACATTTGGATTTGTGGAGGAAGAGCATATAAAACTTTTATTTTCAGACTTTGAAGCCAATAATGAAGAGCGTGATTTAGGATTACATCATTCCAAACAAACACTAAAAATATCTGGTTTGCACAATAGATATTTGTTGTGTCTATCCTATTTGCTTCATATCTTTTTGCCTTTGAGGTACAGTTACTATGGAAATGTCATGGGACTAGCAGCTTGTAAATTATATAGTTTTGCTGTGGTCATTGCACTATGAATAATATGCATAAATAGTAATAGAAATCAGGAGATCAAAACTATTGTTGGGATGAATAATATCACTATTTCTAGACATTACTTTTAGCCATATATGCATGAGTTGGCATGTTGAACCTTATTACACAATAGAAGACTAATTGCACTTGACTGCTAAAAGCATTGCAAGTGAAAATAATATCACTGCATTTTTTCAGTGGGTCAGTTGGCCAACATTTCCTCTTGCTAGCTTCAAAGCTTTTACAAGCTACTTTCCTCTGCTGCTTCTCACCCATTTAAGACACCTTAGATTGCTGTGGTGTTCAGTATACAGTGGTACCCCGGGATACGAAATACCCAGGTTACGAAATTTCCGGGATACGAAAAAATCCCATAGGAAATAATTGTTCCGGGTTACGAATGTTTTTTCGGGTTACGAAAAAATTTTTGGTGCTTTTTTCGGCTTTTTCGCACGGAATCGCGGCTTTTCCCCATTAGCGCCTATGGCATTTCGGCTTGCGAAAGCCTTTCGGGTTACGAAAGCGGCCGCGGAACGAATTAAATTCGTAACCCGAGGCACCACTGTATTTATTCTACACACATTGGTATGCCCTTATTTGTCTATGTATCCTCTATCTGATGGGTGTACCATAGCTGTCAGATACTTGGCTAATTCTCATATTCTGATGATTGGACAAAGTACTGAAAGCTTGTTGCATGGCTAATAAATGTGAGAGTAGAAATGTCTTTCAGAAGAAAAATCTGGACACTCAGGTTTGTCAATATGATATTAGCCCATCATTCCAGTCACTAATGAATGGAGGCAATAGATGTCGTAGTCATGGGAACTGGGCTGGCCTGGAAGGATGGGAACTACATGATCTGTTGCATTATGGGAGAGATGGAAGGGAAGGGAGAGCAAAGGAGGTTCTTGCTTATGTAAAACAATACAACAGTATATATGTTTTGTTTCTTGCCTACACTTAGGGAAATATTACAAACATTTATTTTTGTGGCTTCACCCTTCCTTTGTTTTCATTACTATGAAGAAAAAAAGGGGTATACTATAGGATACAGAAGCCATTTTGAGGCGGTATAGAGGGTCAGAGATTAAAAATTGGTATTTTTAATGAAGTTGTTGGTGGGGGGAGATGGCACAGTTCATTCCTAGTGCTATTTGGTGGTGGTTAAATATTTTGTTGTTTTTTATCCACCCTTCCTCCAAGGATTGGGGGCCGGTAGATGAGGCAAAGACAAAGTGTCAGGCCTAAGACCCCTCTTTCATGTCAGAAAATGAATTTGAACCCGAGTCCCTTAAGTCACTTTCTCTGTTCAACTGCCCCTTAGTGCAGATTTGAATGATCTCTCCTTCTCAGGGGTGGGGTTGGGAAGTAGAATGTATTTTTCAATGTGGATTAATATGCTTAGTCAATATTTCTTTTAAGCCCTTCTAGAGAAATGGTGTGGATCTAGTAACATGATTGGGGATGGGTGAGAGAGAAAATATCTTCTAAGAAGTTACCTTATGAAAAGAATTCATTTTTTCCCTTTAAAGGGGGATGTTTCCTTAATATAGTGGTTGAGCAGACACTGTGGCATGTCTTGAATCCTATCTGTGTTTTACATTCCTTTATTCATTTTGTAAAACTCTTGTGGGAAGTGCTCGCTTTGACTTTATTGTGTGACTGAGAAATGAAAGTATTGTCAGAAGAGGAACACCACAGACTTGCCTTGGATATGCAGTTGGTTCAGTGTTTTGCTACGGCCTTTACGAGAAGCAATCTTTGTTAAGGGGCTCAGCTTTCTTTGAACAGAAGAGCCTTTGACAGTCTGCCTTTGACGTGATTTGTTTACAGCAGCTAGCCATGGTTGTGTACAATGGGAGATTGAGAAAACAGCTCCCCCTCTCAAAAGGCTAAAGAGAAAAATACCACACATCTTCTGTTTGTAGATATGTAAATCAGATCATCATAGGATCATGTGACCACTCCTCATTACACACAAACCTTTAGGGAATATAACCAGAAAGCGGTTACTAAACACATGCCTTGTGTTTTGATGGCTGCATTTAAAGTCCCCATGGAATGACTTCCATTGGCTGTGAGCTGTCCTTTAGAGAAAAAGGCACGCAGCTAGTGGAGAGCTGGGGAAAGAAAGGAATTGGAGTGTAATGGTGAATGCATCATTTGGTTTAAGCAGGAGTGAGGGTGGTTTTAGTGGATGTAAGGAGTTTCCTGTAAGAAGCAGGACTCCTATTTTGAAATGGCATAGCAGCTGTTGCCTATTGCAGTATAGAACTGCAGATCTGACTGGGTCACACAGTGCTCTGTCTGTCTTCACGCTGCACTGGATTGAGAGTGGCGCAGGCACATATAGTCGCTCAGATTGAAGTTGGATCATTTGAGAAAGCACCTAGTAGCAATAACACTGTGTAATGGCTGTTGGTGATGGTAAGTACAATTCTTGCCGTTATTATGTAGGCTCGTGGGTTTGTTTGTGTTTTGTGCACTGGCATTGTTGAAACAACCTTGCCATATTAAACATGTCAGATGCATGGGGTTTTTTTTGTTGAATATGTGGCTGAATTTGAGCTGTTGACATTTAAATTGGATTTACATTGCAGTGGAAGGAGAGCATTTGTAGAAGAGCATCAGTAAAAGGAGAGTGGTTGTAGAAGAGCATTGTCTTTCAACCATGTATCTTTTGGTTTTTCATGGTAATGACGACAAGCCATCTCATCTGTGTTCAAGTACTGAAAAGGTGTCTACAGTTAGGTATAAGTTGAAGTAAATATTTGTATGAAAAGATGTGCACGTCTTGATGTAGTATCTGAATGTTTACATCATTAGATTGCCACTGTTGGTATCCTTGTATAATCTGTCAAGATAATTCTAGATCTGCAAAGATTAATAATCCATTTTAGAGCTGGTGCATGCTCTTTATTATGAATGTGGCAGGATACTTAATCAAGTTTGGGTTCTTGCTCATTCTTCTTTTGCCATTATGATATGTACAAATGCTGCTGGTTAAAGATCTGTTTGACCTTTATAGAACTAAATAATCCACTTTAATAATTTGGTATTAAAATAGTTTATGCTTAATGGCTTTCTGCCAAAGAGAAAATTACTTATAAATATTAGGTGTACTCATCTATGTGTAAAATGAATTAGGACACAGATGTTTGGGTTCTAATCTGTTGAAAATTACGTGACAGTTTAAGATGAGTAGTTTGTAGTCATTGAGTTGGTTACATAACCCTATAAATACTGGTATTTCTGCAACTGTGTACAAGTTTAACAAACTTTAAACCACGGTTTGACAGAAAACTTATAAAAGAAAATCTCACGTACATTCATATAAGTCAAATTGTGTAACAGTGATATTGTTCAACTCACATTTAACAATCTTTCTTTTAGATTTATTTGTCTTTATTGGAGAATCCTGAACCTTCTTTCTCACATAATTTAGATTGGTTATAAATGTGTGGGTTTTCAGTGATCTCACTGACACTTGATATTATTGTCTTGTGCCTAGTCTTGCATATTGAAAAGATTCTTCACTTTTGATGGTTATTTCTATAAAGGTGAGGTTTATATTGTCTTATCTGGTTTTTAGAATTTGACCAAGCTCTAAACAGTTATGCATTAATTAGAATGTTAAGTTGGTTACTTTTGCCACAAATGGCATCATTTCAATGCACATTAATTATTATAGATTTAACGTGCTCTTCCGGAGCAGTAGCTAAAGTGAGCTTAAATAACTATCATAGGCAAGATTTCTGCAGTTTGGTTGTGTCAATTGTTTGATCACTAACAGAAGTACTGAAACAATACTGTTCTAATAGTCAGCTGACACTTGCGTGGAGGAGCTTTGAGTAAAATGTCAGATGCAATTAGGACTATGTAGGAAGATTATGTAGCAGTTTTTTCTTGCTTAAATCTACCATTCATCACATCCAGGAGAAATTCAGTCTCTTGATAATGGGATTGTTCAGTGTCATAACAAAGAAAACATGGTGGTTGAAAATATCTTTTGTTGTAGATCCTCTTCTGTACATTGTTTGAATTATCTAGATCTACTGCTTGTGTCTCTCTCCAAGAAGCTGATTGACTCTTATGCAACAAGAGTTTCCTATCTCCCTTGCTGGGGACAGTTATGGCCTATCCCAAGGTATTTCTCCATATTGGCGGTGCCCTCTGGAATGGAGTATGTTGTGTAGAGGACTGCAGCTAGAAGCAGAAATTAGAATTATTTCATGTCCAAGTTGAATTACTTTCCAATTGCAATCTTTTTTGAACTCAGCTATTGTTCCACTCTTAAAAATCTGACATTTAGAAATGAGATTTTGCTATTTTTGACAAGAAATGAATGGGAACAGAATTTCTTTACACTCTATGTCCAGGGTGGTGAACCTATGGTACGCGTGCCCTCTCTGCCATGCGAAGCCATCTCTGTCAGCACATGGAGAGAGTTGAAGGCATGGGAGGACTGGGGAAGAGGAGGAACAGGCACGCACCTGTCCGTCCTCTTCCCCCACCCTCCTGTGCCTTTAACCATCTCCAGGGAAGTCCTGCTTGCAGAATTCTCTGTCTCTGAGGAAGTCCCGCCCCCAGAAGTCCTGCCCCCACTGGCACCAGGTAACACCCGGTGCGGGAATGCCATTCAGTTGGGCACTCAGTCTCTAAAAGGTTCGCCATCACTGCTGTATCTGTTCTGGACTTGCTGCATGTTCTAAAAGTTCTTGAATTAAAATATATGTTCTTTATTCACTGATACAAAGCATTCTTAAAGAGTGATGGAATATGATGGAATCTCACCTTAAGCTTGCTGAGAATCCAGGGATATAGAAGATGGTTTTTAGCGTGCTTAATTTAAATTTCCACACTTTCAGATGTAAGCACTGATTTTTTGACTTAATTTTTCATTATGAGCTTTGAAAATTAAGACATTCTGTTGCTGGCTCTTTGCAACCCATTTTGAAAAACCAAACTCAGGTAATATTGGGAGGTTCCAGAACAACACACTTCCTTCACAGGTTTGGAAAGAACTTGATTTCCTTGAAATTTACACTTTCACATCAGATTCTAATAGGTTTAATAAAGCTGACAGAAAGTAGTTCTTGGCACTGTTGTGTGTGTGTGTGTGTGTGTGAGAGAGAGAGAGAGAGAGATTCTTCTTGAAGGGGATAATGTTTTATCCCTTGTTAACCAGATTAAGGCTTTCAAGCAGTATCCAACATAATTGCTGTGTACTGCTATCATGTGTAGGGCACAACATCACACTGTCTTGTTCAGAGACTTACCAGTGTTGCTGTTTTCTTAAGTAAGTTAATATAATTCTGCTTTTGCTTTACTGATACATTTTCAAATTTTGAAGAAATGTATTTATATGTTGCCTTAACACCAAAGAGATTGAGGCAGCATACTCCATACAGCCTTCCAACTTTGTTAACATAGTAACCCTGTTAGGAAGGTTAGGCTAAGACTTAGTAATTGGCCCAAGATCACCCCATGACCTTCATAGTTAAATGGGTCTTTAATACTGCAACCACTATACCACACTGACTTTCATTTTAAACTGTTGTATTGATCTAGGTTTGCTGAGAAGGCTTAGGTAAGTTAATACCAGATAATAAGCTAAAAATTTAAGTTATTCATTAGAAAATAGTTTGGCTTGTTTGTACCCTAAATGCCAGCACAAGTGTATTTAACAGAATGCTTCCTTAAACCTTGCACAAATGATTAATCATTATACTCACTAAATTTAACCTGCAGTTTAGATTAGAGGAATGTCTGTTTAGATTGAATTTGTGAAGTACACTTTGAACAGTTTGTTCTTAAAACAAGTATACCTTCTTGTACCTTCATCTCCTGACCTTAGTTTTTTCCAAAAGTCATTAATAAGATTTAATGTTTCCTAATTTGACTAAGACATTCAAATTTCAATGACTCGAGGCAATTTAAGATGCAGAGTCTAGAGGTGGCAACTTAAAGAAAGAAAAAGAATGTGTAGATACATAGTTACCTCTATATTTTTCATATCAAGGCATGTGCAAGATACTGTAGGAAAAATATAATGTTGCTTTCAAGTAAGAGTGTAACTGCTTGTTAATATAGTTGTGATATCAGTGGTGAAGCAGCCATGGTACTGGAGCTTTCTGCTACCAGTGAAGTAAGGTATCCTGCAGTGATCCTCTCTTATCCATCCAAGGGGGACGAGGCCCACAATACCCAGTGACCTTTGGATGGCTTCCCAGTCTGTAGCTGCTTAGAGTACATCCTAAGTGTTTTTACCTACATTGTCTCCTTTAAAATCACACCCTATGTTTTAAAAGCCAGTTGAAAAATATTTTGATGAAGCATTTTTCTACTATATGGGCAATATAGGTTGGGATAAAATATAAAAACATAGCTATTAAAATAATGTAAAAACCAAGTACAATTGATTTATAATACTCATGTTGTGTGAAATGAAGTAGCTTAAGATGATTTGTCAACTTTTATTACTCAGAGTTAATTTTTTCTTTAATATGTTGGTGAGAAATTTTACATTAAACAACAACAACAACAACAACAAACTAATGTTTCCATTCCAGAAGCATTCTGGTCTACTTTTTAAAAAGTAGTTTGAGAAAAGAAAGTACTTTTAAAGGTACTTTCCAATCATCGACACATACTTATGCCTTAGATTTTTTAAAATATTCATTTTTAATATGCATTTTTTAATATGCATAATAAGAGACCAAGGCCTGTTACAGACAGCCAAAATAAAGCTGCTTCGAGTCACAGTGGAGATATTGGTGTTTCAATGATGCATGCGTCCTAAGAGTCCAGAGTCGCACCAAAGCCCACTCCAGACTGGAGCGTGGCTTTGGTGTGGCTTCTGGATTCTTAGGCGCATGCATAATTGAAACACCATACCTCCACTGTGACTCGAAGCAGCTTTATTTTGGCTGTCTGTAACAGGCCCAAGAATACTGAAAAAGTCCTGACTTCCATTTGTTAATGCATTTTGTCAGTGCTGAGATCTTACATGTCAAATACTGTGTATGGAAGTCTTTTAACTTCTTAAGGCTAAGAGCTGAAAGATTGAAATGACATCAGGTGGATACAGGATCTCTTCTTTCACAATAGGAAACTACTATCAACAGATATTTCTGAAATTTCTAAATCATGTTCAGATTGAGAATTTAGTAGTACCTGATTTGTTTAATGCTTTGAAATCCACAGTGACTTAACGAAATTTTCTTAAATTTGGTATAATTTGAATTTGGAATGCTACTCGTGAAACAGTAATTAGTTATAATTATAAAGTCTTGAGAAAAGATATCATTGTTGTAAATGGTTATTGACAAACTAGTCTTTGGAATTATTTACTTTCAAGCTCGGGATGCAATACTTTTTGTATTACTCCAGTTCCAGTGGTTTCAAACACATCATCAAAGCAACTCCTTTTTTGTTGGTTTGTGATAGTATTGTAAATCTCTGAACTGCACAACATGCTAATTCAAATGGTTATTAGTCCACCAGTTAGTGTAGTAAAAGAGATTTGCAAATTTCAGTTAAGCCTATATGCTACCTAGCCCCTTTTTCCACTTTAGTATGTATCTGTATTTTAGTTTCAATTACTACTGTACAAGCTTTTCCAGAACATTCCCTGGTAAAGCTTGAAGTTTCCATGGGAGTTCTGAAAAATCACAAGAAAATAGCTATTGGGATATTAAGCTATAAAGAATGAAAAGGAAAGCTGATATAATCTTTCCCTTACATTCTCCAGTCTGTTTGCAAGGCCTCTCTATTCCATTCTTTTTCCCAAAATGCACTTTCCAACATTTACGATATAGGACCGAAACAGACGGCCCAAAAAAGTCCACTTCCGGGCATCATCAGCTTGCGGTGTTTAGATGATGTACGTCCCGATGATACTGGCTTGAAGCCGTCTGGCTGCCCAGATGTGAGCAGCTTCATGATGCTTTGGTGGCTTGGCATTTACATGCCACATGTCGCTGGAGCATCATGAAACCACCATGGAACCATGGTGTGCCAGCTTTTGCCTGGTTGAAATAGAAACAGATCTTATCCAATCCTTTTTCAGCCATGTTTAAGGTAGATGGGGGCTGCAGTGTGTTTGCTGCGGCCCCAATCCATCTTCGGAAGGGGTGGCTTCAAGCTGTCTGTTTCCCCCATAGTATTTGTTCATGTTAGTCTAGAGATGTGCTCCTTGGAGCTTTTAACTTGCATTACTTCCCAAAGAGTTTGTTGATTTGCTCTGATTACCTCTTTTGGAATGTAGAAAGAGACTTGGGCAATTTTTAACCAGACTGTCTCAAATTCAGGGGGAATTTGGTTTAAGATTGGAAGAAGTTCCATATACACACCCCACATTTAGAAATAACTGCATTATCACAACTTGAGGGCTAATTAAGCTTGGTCTGTCCATTTCTCCAACAGACTATGAGCTTACCTTGACCTTTCAAGGCTTTGAAGGCATATCACAGTTAATGAAGTAGATGAGATCCTGGAGATTACTTCTTTAACATAAAAATTTGGTACAAGAGGCAAAAATAGCATTGAAAGAACCACAGTACCACAAAAAAGAATTGGAATTCAACATGTTTCAGCAAACCCGAACTAGCAATATGTATGTGTGCAATGAAACAATCAGTTCAAGAAAGCCATGCATAAGTAAACAAAAACCTTTGAAACTATCTAGTTGACCACATGAAGCCTGAGTACATGAGTATTTCTATGTTGTCCCCATCTCACTGGCTCTGATACTGAAATCTTAACAAGGTTAGAGTAGAATTTCTTCATCTGACCAAAACTAACAAGGGATTTAAAAAAAAAAAAGCCTGGTCTGTCCATCCGTTTTGTTGTAAGTGGTGGGACTTACCTTCTGGAAGAATATGCAATACAAATTTGCAGGAACCAGCTGCTCACTGAACATGCATAATCTCCTTGGAAATCTACATTTCAAGGAAGGACTTAGCAAAATTATGTGAGCCAAAAGAATAGATCTCCAAACCAGTACTGCTGAGGCAATAATGCTATGTAGTAATACTCATGGTTTCTTTCCCTAGGAATTTAACAAGTGTCAGAATGGTATTGAGATTAATTTAGTCATCTTCTCTCTCTCTCTCTCTTGAGAGAGAGAGAGAGAGATTATTATTTTTACATTTTTTTATTTTCCATAAAAACATAACATGATTAAAATAATCTACATACATACTTATAACCAGTTGCTAATTTTTTCATCCTTTTGTCTGTTTGTGCAAACATATTTCCCTCTTTATTTATTAATTTCCTTCTTCGGTATTCCCACCAATAAAAAAAAAACAGTAATCTGTGCCATGTATTTAACCTCTCCCTCAGTTTAAATTAAAAAAGCATTCATAATTAACTCATTTGTTTCAATTCCAGCATAGATTGGTTTAATGTTCCTTCCCACAAAGAGCTTCCTTCATTATGATAAAGGTGTAGCATAGAATCATAGAGTTGGAAGAAACTACAAGGGCCATCCAGTCCAACTCCTTGCCATGCATGAACTCTTAATCAGCGCATACCTGACAGATGACCATCCAGCCTCCAAGGAAGGAGACTCCACCACTCTTTGAGGGAATGTGTTCCACTGCTGAACAGCCCTTACTGTCAGGAAGTTTCTCCTAATGTTGAGGTGGAATCTCTTTTCCTTTTCTATTCTCTCTGCCCCTCCCCGTCCCATTTTTACTATTCCATCTTCAGCTGTACTCAGATTTAGAGGGAGCAAAAAAACAGGAATATGGGGGTTGGGCTCAGGAGATGTGCCTATGAATGAGTCATCTATAAGAGAAATAAGAAGAGGGAGAATCATCTTTAAGAGAAATGAATTTCTCAAGCTCTGACAGCAGGTTTACATGACTGCAAAAGGTTATATTTTGCAAACTTAATACTAGTTTAGATTTGTTGCTAAATTTTGGCAGTGGTCCACATCACTGTTATTGTTTATTTTACATTTTGTAATTAGGGGAGACTTGGGGAACCATGTGTGGCCTGTGTGCTGATTTTTCTCCATCTGTTTTTCAGTGTTTTTGTAGTTTTAGTTAGACACATAAGGTGACCATTTTTAAAAGTGATTGAGAAGGATGTTGAATTCATTGAACTGATGATATCTTTGGGCAATGGTTGACCTTAAAATATTCTACTGTGTAACTCTGGTAATGTGAAATTACTGACAATCCAAATTTAAGATTTCCAAGTAAGCTGGTGGCTCAGGGGCTATTAGAGCATCTACTTTACATCTACTGTATCTTGCCTCTGTGCTTTGGCAAGTTTGGAAATAAGCCTTGGGCTGTTAAGCTTTTCTAATCTCCCAGTCCATACACTGGTAAGGGAAGCAGAGGAGGCACAAACCTATGTGAACTTGGGAATTTAATTTATGTCTATTTATGGAAAGTGTTAGAGGAGAGGGTTCCTTTTCCAGGAGTGAAAGGAAATACATCTTCAAATGATCTTGCAGTTAATTCATGCACTTCTAAGTACAGGGGAAAGCACAGAAACCTGTTTCTAATCTCACTGCATTGAGAGGAGCAGAGTAATATTCAGACAGCTCTTCTGACACTTTGGTTAAGTGACTGTCAAGTTAAGTGGTTCAAGTGACTAAATTACAAGTATAAAGACATGGTAGCAAAAGGAGATATATGCTTCCCTGGATAAAGGATGAAGAATGTCTGCATTAACTATTGTGTCTGTGCAAGAGGTGTACTGGAACTAGTCTCAGACCCTTCACTAAAAGCAAAACACGTTGACTACTTTTACTTTCCAGAATTCAAACATTTTCAATCAGGTAGGATATGCCAGATATCATTGTTTCTTCTTTTTCATTTTTCTGCTAATCTATTTATCTTGAATTTTACTGTGAAAATATATATTCACTTTAGTTATGAAAGCATGCCCTCTATTCCTTCATCCAAGTCATTGATAAAGATGTTGAATAGCACTGGGCCCAGGACAGAATTCTGTAGCACCTCACTAGTCGCTTCTCTCCAGGATGAAGAGGAGCCACTATTGAGAAATATTTGGGTTCAACCAGTCAACCAATTACAAATCCACCTAACAGTCACATACCCCTGCATACATTAACACATTCCAATTGCTTGGTGTGAATGCAACTGTAAAGAATAGCTGTAAAGAATACTAAAAATTTTACAGAGGAGTGACTGACTTGATTTAAGAATTAGCTGTTTGGCACCTAGAATGAAAAGATAGTTACAGGTGTGAAAATGCTTTGCGCCTCTCAGATCAACCAAATAAATGCAGTATCGAATACTCACAAAGCAAAGCTTGCAGTAAGTAGCCTTTTGTGCTTTGACCTTTAAAAAGAGTGGGCCAGGGAATGCTTACGTTTTGGAAGTGGCTGCATATCGTCCATTTCAAAACTCCTTCAGGTTTGCAACCCTTGGGTTTCCTAAAGCTGTGGCAGCTGGTGGCTTCCCTATCAGTGGGGTAGTGAATCTGCTCCAAGGTTTAGACTGAACGTTAAAGGAACTGGCCAAGATTCTTAACAATACTCTACTCTCAAAACAGGTTCAACAACTTATTTAAAGTTAACACTAAAACCTGCAGTAGTTTAATCACTGGACAGTCACCAGGGTTATTAAGGTACTGGTTTCCTACAGTTTTATTTGTGGAATTGGTGAAAGTCATTATTAGTTTAAGTCCTGCTTTCCTGTTTATTTCAATACCTCTCCTCCATGTGTGATTAAATCTGAATACATAACAGTGAGCAATATTTGGATATATTTTATATAGCACTTTCCAAAAATGACTTTTAACCTGTGAGGATATGAATGGGATGTAAAATTGCTTTTCACTGCCTGGAAGAGAATCTATACTAGCAGTGGGTAGGAGTATGTATGCATTCTCAAAGTCTTGCCATATGCAGATATTGTGTGACACCTCCCTCTTGCTGTCTGAGAACTAGCAAGACTGTGTAGTTATTCATTGCCATATGTACTTTTCTTAGTATGTGATAAATTTTTACTAACTACGCAAAATAAGTTGTAGCATAAGCTTTTGTAGATGTGGTTTTACTCACTCAGTTGCAATTTCGTAGACCAAGTGTATGAAAGCTTATGCTACAACTTATTTTGCAAAGTTCATCTCAAAAGTGCTACAAGATCCCTTTGTATACTGATATTCCAGACTAATATGGCTATGTCTCTGAATTTTCCAATAATGTTCAAGATTATTTTTTAACATTGTACAGTATAGTAATTTTTCATTATGTCGTGCTTGTGAATTACTAATTTTTATATTAAAAATATACAAGAATTTTTGCTATATAGGCAATAGTATTGCTGAGAGATATGTACCGTTGCAACAAAATATTGCAGCGTTTAGATGTGTCTTATGCCAGTTCATGCTTTATTCCCCATTTATAATTTTCTTTTTCAACAAGTATGGTGGACGCATCTGCCTGATCCCAGCTGTGTTGAATTCCTTTGACCAACGTTGATGTCTGTAGGGAGCAAGTATTCATTTCTCTCCTTGGGAACATTTTAAAATTCCTTCACTGTGTGAACCAAGAAATGACTTTTTGAGACACTGAGATGCAAGGTCATTCGAAGTTTTCACCTTTTCTAAATACATTAAAAAACACTTTCCACAGGAGAAGTCCAGATCGTCTAGAGTCAGACAATCAAAGCATTCAGCTGCCTTGAATTTTGATGCAAGGGGGTCTTGATCTTTGATCCATATTTTTAATATCAGCTTTGAGAGACAATAGTGATAAAAAACCATTTTAACCGTTCTAAATATTGTTGGAACCATTTTACATTTAATAAAGCAAGTTTGAGAAGATGTAGCATGGTGGGGCACATTTTGGATTTGAATTGTCTTTTGTACCAGATTTCAAGTTTAACCTAGAATAATTGGGCACATAACTTTATTCTATTTATATTCTGTGATATTGTCCAGTATGCTTTAAGGCATATTCTGCTTAATAAAACATAGCTTTCTATACTTGTTGGTATTTACCTTCTATACATGGAATTTATTTATTAATTAAAATATTTGTTCATTGTCTCTCAAGGCCCCAAGGTGAAGTTCAACAACTAAAATTTATAAAAAGTTAATTAAAAATATGTCAAAACAGTATTTCAAAAAACCCAGTTTTAAATGTACACCATTGGTCAAAATGCTAACTCTTAATTCAGTGGGAAACGGACACATAATATACAGTGTAGTCTTGCTGCCCATTGAAAAGGGGATCAGCCTGAATTCCCTTGGAATGGAATTCTACAACCAAGATGCTGCTATTGAGAATCTTCTGTCTCATGTATTTGTTCAATCCATTGCTGAGGGACTGTAGTTTGTGGATGAATTCCAGTTCTGCTGTTTCTCTTTCCAATCTACCTTTGTAGTTCTTTTGTTAAATGGCCGCTGTTCTGAGGTCTGAGATGGAATGCCAAGGGATATTGAAATATTCTGCCACTGGTTTTTGTATATTCCCATTCCTAATATTTGATTTATGTCTATTTATCCTCTGGCACAGGGACTGACTTGTTTGCCCAGTGTAAAGTGCTGAAGGGCATTGCTGACACAGTATAGCATAGATCACCTTGGAGGATGAGCACATGAAGGTCCCTCTAATATTGTGGGTGATACCATTAGGTCTTGTGATGACATTTCCTGGATAAATGTGTGGGCAGAGTTGGCATCTTGGTTTATGGCAAGGCTTAGTATCTGTGTCGCCATCTGTGTTGTGTGTCATCCTGTAGGTGAGTACCTATTTGAGGTTTGGAGGCTGTCTGTAAGCAAGTAAAGGTCTGCCACCAAGGGCCCTTGAAAGAGGGGCATTATTGTCCAGAATAGGTTGTAGTTCATTGCAGATGCACCTGACTGGTCCCAGTTGAGAGCTGTATGTGACCACCAGTGGGGTTTGGTCATTTTCCCTCTTCATTTTGTTCTGTAATAGATCAGTTCTGGGAACACATCTTGCCTTGTTTATTTGTTGTTGTTTTTTTACTTCATGTGGTGGGTACTGGAGTTTGAGGAATGCTTATTGTAATTCCTTCAGTTTGGCATCCCTGTCTTATGGGCCTGAGCAGATGTAGTTGTATTGGAGGACATGGCTATAGACTATGAGTCTAGTGGTGTGTTCAGGGTGGAAGCTGAAGGCATGTAAGTACGTGTAGCAGTATGTGGGTTTACGATATAGTGTTGTGCTTATCTGTCCATTTTGCAGCTGTACTGTCCAGAAAGTGAACTTGTTCAGTAGATGGTTCCAAGCCAAGGTTGATAGTGGGGTGGAAGTTGTTGAAACTCTAGTGCAATGCCTTGAGTGAGTCCTTATGAGTCCAAATTATGAAGATTAATCAATGTACATCAGGTAGAGGAGTGGTTTCTTGGTGCAGGTGTTAAGGAAGCATTGTTCTAGGTCATATACTGGCATATTGCGCTGCCATGTGTGTGCCCATGGCAGTGCCATTAACTTGAAGGTATATGTTATCAAAGGTGAATTGTGTGTGAGAACAAACTGGCAGACCTGAGTGGCTAGGTCAGATAGCTTCCCATCTGGAATGATGTTCCTGATGGCTTGTAGTCCATCTTTGTGTGGGGTGTTGGTATACAGGGATTCCACACCCATCTATATCTTTGAATTCCAGCTATAAAGGTTACTGTTTTTGCAGAATGTTCCTCCAACCCATCTGTCTGTGTGTCCTGCAAGACGTAGACCCTCATCCTCTCTCTGAAAGGAATACTACTGAGTGTGTAATTAGCAATATATATGGTGTGCCACCCTTTCATGATCCTTCACACAATTTGCATTATGAGCAATTAGTTTGCAAGATATGGATCCTTGTATATCATAACCCAGAACATGGCAGCCCAGACTGGAGGTATCTGGTAGAGTTAGGAAATCAAAGCGGTGAATCAGCAGGGGGTGGTGTGAGCAAAAGAGAAATAAGAAAGAAAAAAGTTAGGGAGAAGGAAAATAAGCAACAGAGTGGAAGAGGCATAAGGCTTTACCACCGTCCTAGACCAAGCTGGTACATGCAGAATGATTTCCAGGGTGGAAAGAAAAAGAAGACCAGCATGGAAGAAAAAGAATTGGGAGAGTGGAGAAAAAGAGAATACTAGGATGGAAGTGGGAACTATTTTTTAACCAAGGCAAAGTCAGGTGCTTTTCCAGTAGTTTTTTCCTAATGAGTAACCAGAAAGGAAACAGTTCAGTGTGTGTTTGAACCAAATACAACTGGTCTTTCAGCAGAGCTAATGGAATGCCACTGCTTCCTACCTCTCCCTCTGCATAATGAATAGAAATTGGTATACTTTGAACAGTGTCTCAGTGATGGAAAATCAAGACCAGGGCTTTCTGTATTACATTTTTTTTTGTGTCTCTCTTCATCAGACTCGAGAAGGGTAGTGTATTTCCTGTAATGTTTATTAAGTCTTCATGCCTCTCCCACTTTCAAAGCCAGTATTAAAATTACTAGCTTACCCACCAGTACTGTTTTCACATATGTCTACACTCCCTGTTGCAAAATCAGGCTATTGCCAGGCCATTTTTCAGTAACTTATCAGGTGTAGTATCAAGCAGGAGTTAAATTCTCCACCTGCAGACTTTTGTGGGTCAGAGATGGCAAGTATAGTTGGCCCTTCTTATACACGGATTTTTTATACACGGATTCAAGCATCCACGGTTTGAAAATGTTCCAAAAAACTATAAATTTCAAATATCAAACCTTGATTTTCCATTTTTTATAAGGGACACAATTTTGCTATGTCATATGTAATGGGACTTGAGCATCCACGGATTTTGTTATTCATGGGGGGATTTGGAACCAAACCCCAGCATATAACAAGGATCCACTGTATTTTGCTCCAGGACATGGAGAAAGCGCAACGTAGTGCAGTGTTTGTGTATAGACACTAGCGAACTAGGGGGTGAATTTTTACTGGCCAGATTAGGTCTGGGGGCATATGTTTCCTTCGAACCCTTTATCATGACCAAAGCTGGGAACACAAGGATGTTAATTTAGAGGGGGCCTTAGGTATTCAGGAATCTAGTTTTAAAGGTGGGTGCTAAGGGAATATAGGATAGAATACATGTATTGGGAGCTAGCAAATGTCCGGAGTTAGGTCAGTTTTGAAATACACAAAAACTTACTAAAATGATGTATCAAATGGCTTTCGCATTTGATTCCTTTGCAGTTTTCTACTCAGTCATAGTGTTCCTTTTACATAGTGCTGTGGAACAGAAACTTTAATGTGGGTTTATTGAATTCATGGTCATGTATACATGACAGTAGTTACACAAGAAATTCTGTCAATGCTTTTTGAAAAATTCTGTCAATGCTTTGGTGAGGCCCTACCTGGAATACTGTGTCTAGTTCTGGGCACCACAATTCAAAAAAGATGTTGAGTAACTGGAGCATGTCAGGAGGGTGATTAAAATGGTGAAGGGTCTGGAAACCATGCCCTATGGAGCTGGGTATGTTTAGCCTAGAGAAGAGAAGGTTCAGGGGTGATATGATAGCCCTGTTTCATTATTTGAAGGGATGTCATATTGGGGAGGGAGCAAGCATGTTTTCTGCTGCTCCAGAGAACAGGACCCAGAACAATGGATACAAGCTACAGGAAAAGAGATTCTGCCTCTACATTAGGAGGGACTTCCTGACAGTAAGGGCTGTTTGACTCAGAGAGTGGTGGAGTCTCCTTCCTTGGAGGTCTTTAAACAGAGGCTGGATGGCCATCTGTTGGGTATGCTTTGATTGAGAGTTCCTGCATGGCAGGGGATTGTGGTCTCTTCCAGCTCTGTGATTCTATGATTTCTACATGAATGTTTCACTGCATGCTTGCTCCTCAGACCATTAGACTTTCCCCCATCACATAAGTTACTGGTACAGAGAACAGAGCTGCTAATGGTTGCCTAGCAATACAAGTATGGGAAAAGGGGAGCTAAAACAATTCTGATAGTTCGGTTATGATTCTGCTCCTGCTTCATTTATTGATTCATCTAAGAATCTTTTGCCCTAGAATCCAGAACTGATTGTTATCAGACTGCCTACACTGGGCTAAGTCATATTACATCATCCATCAGTCCCAGATTTTGGCCCATTTTGCCCCTTTTCTGACATAGATAAAGACTGAATGATGGCATTCACATCATGGATTTCAGAAAGCACCAAATTTCACAAAAAGGTAGCCTTTCTGACTGCTCTGAAATCATGTAACAACATATATTAGAAGCAACATCTGTGTAAAGAGCATCAGTTTATATTCCACTGAATATGCTAACTGTGCACTTAATATAGTGTAAGTGTCAGTTCATAGGTGTGATATTTGATACTTGCTTGTTATAAAGTGGGAGGATTGTATTGCCAATATGCTGTTGTTTTGGCCTGACTCACAGTCACTGATCCAGTTATTTGCTTCCAGGTTTTTATATGTCTTCTTAATCAATTATCCATTTACTTTGCCCTGGATTATTCTAAGGATAAATAAAGTTTTCCCTGAATAGCATGCCAAATTTCTCTTGGCATGTTTCTACTTTCAATTAGTAAAAGTATTCTGCCCAACTAAGATGCTATGTTTTCAAGGAAACTTGGAGTAAAATTCTGAGAGAGAGCTAATTCCTTATTGAAAACTCAGCCCTTTACTTTTTAGGTTTAAATGTCACTTTGAGGAAATGAAAAAAAAATCTTAATCTTTGCAAGAAAGGAGACATGGGTTTATGTAAATGGTCATCCCTGTGTATTCTTGTTCTAGATCATACTCAGATTCCTTTATAGCAGTACAATTGAATAAAAAGTCTCACATAATTCTGGAGAGATTCCTCTCATTGTTTTTCTTCAACCATTTTATTCTAGAAACCTGTTTCTAATTTGTGATACAGTGCACCCTTTTCATCCATAGGGGTTTGGATCCACCCTTCCCACACAGATGAGAAAAAATGTGCATGCTTAAGACTCATTATAAGGAGATATGTGTGTGGCCATGTCAGTATGTTCACACACCACCATTGATGATTATGGGGCGGGGCAATCTGTAGATGCTTGAGTCCATGGATGGCTAGATTGCTGATATGGCAGGCCCACTGCATTTGTTTTTTTCAAGCAATTGTCTATTAAACTGTCAAATCTCATGCCAGTTTCTTCTCTCAGGTCTCATAGCAGTTGTCAGCCAGTAAAATGAAACACAGTAGGAATATGAAATTTAAACGTCTGGAAAATCAAAACATATTTGTGAAGTGGAAGGCTTTCATGGCCGGCATCCATATTTTTTTTTGTGGGTTTTTCGGGCTGTGTGGCCATGTTCTGGAAGGTTTCTTCCTGACGTTTCGCCAGCATCTGTGGCTGGCATCTTCCGGGCAAATTATTCTCTGAAGATGCCAGCCACAGATGCTGGCGAAACGTCAGGAAGAAACTCTGCTAGAACATGGCCACATAGCCCGAAAAACCCACAAAAGCTATGAAAACATATTTGCTTGGCATCTAAATGGAATTATTATAGAGCTCAGACAGAAATCCCTTGGACATTATAAGGTAAAGGGTTGGCACCAAAAATTTCTCTCGCCTGTTGCTTCCTGTCACACCTCAGAAAGAGCAAAGTGCTGAAGGGAACCTCAAAGAATGGTCTTAGTAGATCAAATAGAAGGTGATCCAGTGTATCTTAAGTGATTTGAAGGCTTCTGAGAAAATGCCATGAAGTTCATGGGGTTGTCATAAGTTTGCAGGCGACTTGAAGGCACACACACACACCTCTTTGCTTGTAAAAACCAGCACTTTGTATTGCGTTTATCAATAAATTGGAAACAAGTAAAAGATATTCCAGTGTGGCTGAAATACAATCTTCTTGTTCCCAGCAGCAGTCTTGTTGCTATTTTCTACATGTACCTATTTGTATTGAACTATATGACCACTATCTGCTTTAGAAGGTTTAGAAACCTTTGAGCAGACTTTAGGATAAGAGCCCACATGAATCAACATTTGGCAGTGGTTCCCAACCTGTGGGTCGGGACCCCTTTGGGGGTCGAAGGACCCTTTTATGGGGGTCACCTAAGACCATTGGAAAACACCTATTTAATTAGTTATGAAGTAGCAACAAAAATAATTTCATGGTTGGGGGTCATCACAACATAAGGAAGTGTATTAATGGGTTGTGGCATTAGGAAGGTTGGGAACCACTGACATAAGGTAAAAAGTAAAGGGAAATCCCATTGATTTTTGGTCTGCATGAGTCACAGTCATGTACATTGTCATGTATCTTGGATATAACACAATCTGATTTAATACAGTATTAGAGAAATTTTTCTGGTATCTGTAAATAATGGTTGATTTCATCATTTCATTATTGACAATGATATTTGATAAGACAACTTATCCACAACTACTTAGGCTACTAGAGTATGAGAAGTATAAACTTTACTTCTTCTTGCAACTGAGGCTATACAAGGTCAATGAGGCTGTAACTCTGTATGCAGGACATACTATATAGCAGACATGGATCACACAATTTGAGCAGAAATTTGTCTTGAAAAAGAAAGCTCGGTGGACTTATAAGTGTGGACTCTCCTTTTTACAGAATGTTTGAGATGGATTCTGAGTTTTCTTCACATTTCCAGCTGAGTATGTGATCCTCAGAACTGTCAGGCTACTCATATCCCTTAGCCCTGTTTAAGAGAGGGGACCAGGTATTGTTATCACTACATATGCATAAGATAAAAGCAACATGTTATTTGTAATTAATTAGACATAGTTTTTCAAGGTCAAGGTGAGTCAAACGTGGCCTTGGGGTCACATCCTCCAGATTTCCCAGGTCCATTATTTTTCTGTATCAGTTGCCTCTTCTGAAAGCATCCAGGTGGTTCAACTTTGATTGGTTGCAGGGACTCTTTAACCATTGTTTTTAAAAACTTCAAAACTACTCATGAACTATTACCTCTGGGGTTTAAAACATATTTTTGGCATGCTTTATAAACCCCAGAGGATCCTAGGGTCAATGTCTTGAGTAGGTTGTTGTACCTTTACAACTGGAAGACTGGAAGGTTTCCTCCAACAAGTTACTGCTTATTTCTTCAGGAATTATGGTAACTTTAGCTGTTGAACTAATTATGGTATTTTTTAATCCACAGTAACAATGCCAAACTTGTTGAAAAATGACTTGGTGTATTCTGTACTCCTTTTTCTCTCATAGCCCTTGCTGTATCACATAGCTAGTGTAGATTAAGCACAGCATACAGTTGGCCCGCCACATCTATGGATTCCACCATCAGGCTGTCTTGGATGAAACCGATTATGACTCATTTCAAACTGGCTTCAAGGTGGGATATGAAGTAGAGACTGCCATGGTCGCCTTAGTCAATGATCTCCATCTGGGCATTGACAGGGGAGTGTGACCCTGTTGGTGCTCTTGGACATCTCAGTGGCCTTTGATACCATAGACCATGGTATCCTTCTGGAACACCTAGGGGGTTAGGAATTGGAGCACTGTGCTGCAGTGGCTCCAGATGGTGAAGTTGGGGAACAGCTGCTCTTCTAAAAGAGAGCTGACATCTGGCGTCCCTCAGGGCACCATTCTGTCCCTCGTGCTGTTTAACATTTACATGAAGCCACTGGGTGAGATCATCTGGAGACATGGGTCGCGGTGTTATCAGTACAGAGATGACACCCAAATCTATTTCCTTATGTCTCCAACTGTTACAGTGAGTAAGGATGGCATCTTCTCTGGATGCCTATCTTGGGTCGGTAATCGGCTGGATGAGGGAAAATAAACTCAAGTTGAATCCTGAGAAAACGGAGGTACTCACGATAGGTACTCTAAGTCCGGGAATGGAGATTTGTCAACCAGTCCTGGATGGGGTCACACTTCCCTTAAAGGACGAAGTTCGCAGTTTGGGGGTACTCCTGGACTCGTCCCTACAGTTGTCATTTCAAATAGATGCAACGGCCAGTAGTGCTTGGTACCAATGTTAGTTGATACACCAACTGCGTCCCTGCCTGGACCAAAAGGACCTTGAAGCAATGGTACACGCACTGGTAATCTCTAGTTTAAATTTCTGTAATGCGCTCTACATTACAGAACTTGTACCAAGTTCGGAAGCTTCAATCGGTTCCAAATGCGGCAGCCATGCTGGTCACCGGTACACCTAGGTCTGACCATATAACACCTGTACTAAAATCTCTTCACTGGCTGCCAATCAGCTTCTGGGCGCAGTACAAGGTGTTGGTTATTTACCTTTAAAGCCCTACATCACTCAGGTCCGAGTTACTTGCGGGAGCGCCTCTTCCTACACAATCCTCCCCGCACTCTCAGAACAACTGGGAAGTATTTACTAGAATACCGTAAGACCAGGATAATGAGAACATCCCATAGAGCGTTCACTGCTATGGCCCCTAAATTGTGGAATAGTCTACTGGAGGAGATCTGTCTTATTACCACCTTTTATGCCTTTAAGAAGGCACTTCAGATGGATCTCTTCCGGCAGGTTTACCCACCCGATCTTATATAGGTGATTATTAAAATGAAATGTTCTACTTTGAACTATGATTGTACAATTATTGAATGATTATACAATGGTCTAGCAATTTTATTGTACTAATGTTAACATTTCATTGACTATATTTTTATACTGTATTGTATTATTTTATTGATGTAATCCTGCCTCAATCTGCAGAGAGAGAGGCAGGAAATATAAATAAAAATTATTATTATTATTATTATTATTATTTTAATTCCCGAAAGCAAACCCCTGATTTTGCCATTTTCTACAAGGGACAACATTTTTCTATGTCATGGTATATAATGGGACTTGTGCATCCATGGGGGAACCTAGAACCAAATCTCAGTGGATATCACTGTATAATGTTCTTTTTGTGGTGTTCTGGAAAAGTCTTCATTTTGTGAGATTTGGACTTCTCAAACAAAATGAATGCTGGTGTTTAATGAAGAGTTTTTATGCAAACTATAGGCATAGATTATGATTTCAGGCATAGAATATGATTTCATCACTCTAAGCATTGTGGTTTTTAAATATGTGGTTAAAGTCAAGATATTTAAAGAGGACATATACCTGCAGGGTTTTCTGTGTGGCTTTGTTTTCCATTTGCTCTGGACAAATGGTATAACTGACACTGTTAATGTGAAATGGGTTTTGGACTGAAAGAAATACATGTATCTTTGCTCTAGAAAGCATATTTTGGAAGCTAATATCATTTACATCTTGCATGCAGGATTTTTTTAAAAAATAGAAATGTACTCAGAAATCGGAAAATAAAAATTTCACATAGAAAATACTTCTTTATGAAAACTGATTACATTTTTTAAAAAAACAACAACTGCAAATAAACCAACAGTTTTCATATACAGTCAGCCCTTCATTTTCTCGGTGGATCCATTCTGGAGCCACCCAGCCAGCCACAAAATGGTAACTTGTCGATATTCTAGCCCCATAGGCTTGAATGGGGCCTGTGCTTGAGAGTGCACATGAGATGTACACTGTGGGGCACACCCCATTGAAAATAATGGAGGTCGCCCCTCCATGAATATTCAAGACAGCAGACCTCAAGTCCACGAGAATGTAGGGGTAACTGTGGAGAGAGAGTGACTACAACTATTCATTACAAATTTGTAAAGAGAATTCTGTGTGTTGAGTGCAAGGTTTGCCTTCTGCAAACAGCAGGGACACCTTCCATCTATGTGGCTTTTGAACCAGGATCCCACTGGTGGAAGGGGCAATTTTCCTGATTCCTCTCCCAGTGTATCCGCCACCCCATTATTTTGAAGGACTATCCAAAAACCTAGAGCAGACTTTGTGAAGGTAAAAGGGGTATCGGGAGGGTGGAATGAGTAAGTTTTTTCTTCCTCCTTTCTACTAACAAATGCATCCCCTCAATAGGATGGAACTCACTGTGAATAATTGGATCCAAGCCTGTCCATTAATTTTCAAAAAGAAATCAAAATCCAGATCAGAAGGTCTTTGATAATCAGAGATAGTGGGAATTCCCTTTTGGGTGGGGCTTGTTCACAGACCTCTGCAAGCCAGGGATTCGGTCATGAAAGCTGGGAATATGCATGAGCTAATTTCAGAAGGGCTTTTAAAATCTAAATAAGGAATCTATATCCAGGTCAGAAATTATCTTATTACCTGTTGGATAAACAGGATGGATGCCTGTTGCATTCAGCAAAATCTTACAGACGAAACCTCAGTCCCCCCACACAAGTTGTCTATAAAAGCTGCAGCCTTTTCTGATGTGCTTTTTATAGTGGCATTTTGAGAAATGGTAACCTAGCTATACAAAAAAGGTAATGAAAGTGCTGCAGTTCAGTTTTATTTTTGATGCATTCTTACTATTAAGTGTAAAGGTTTCACTGTGCTTAAAACAATCAGCCATGTATCCTATTAAATTCTAATGCTGTAAGGGTTAAAGCTGTCTCTTGTAGTGAGAACTGAAATGTTGTCTTCCAGTTCATGTGCAAGGGCAGAGTACAGTTTCCATGGAAACTCATGGAATAATGTGTTTCATGTCTTCCCTGTGCATTCTGATAGTAACATATCACTGCTTAGAGCCAGATACCACTGTAATGGCTGCCTAGAAGGAAACATATTTTAAGAGTTTCAGATGAATAAACATTAATTTTTTTTAAAAAAAAAATGAAAGTAATTAAGAAATATAACTATGTAGGGCACACATTTTGATGTCACACATTTGATCATAGACTGAAACCAGTATTCTAAAACCATACTTTTTCAGCATTGTTTCCAATATAACCTTTTCAGATCTGAGCTTGTGGTTGATCACAGTTCCAAAATTCAATTTGCTTGTTACAGAAATGCAGCCACCTTCCAGGAGGTTATTTGGATTCCCCCGCCCCAAAATCGAAGCATTTGAGGGGTTCAGCAAATGCATTTAAAAATTAGGGGGTCTCTGTGACAGAATGAAAATCGTAATTGTTTTTTAAGTGTCTGGGAAAGCAAGCTCTCAATGGGTGTGTGTCTCTGTTCCGCAGCTGTGTGGCAGCCTCGCCCATCTTGTTTGTGAGGAAAAACTACAGGTTGGTTTTCCTTTGACATTTTCAGGGTCCTAGAGGAATTCAGCATTCTCAGCTGGTCAACTGGACACACTTAGCTCTGCTATGCTTCATTTCTAATGCAGAATATCAATCGACAGTGCTATAGTGAAAGCAGGCAGACCCAAACCCCAAACCTAGCAATGAGAGAAACTTCTCCAGGCAAAAGATCATACCTGAATTGCTTAGGAATGAGGTGTTTAAGAATATTGTAGTCTTATTTTCTCTTGATAAATGATAGAATAGTGGATGCAGATATTTCTGCATGGTGATGAATTTGTATGTGTGAAGAATTTTCACCTTTTTATCTGGCAGTGGATACCAGGAGATGATGTCACCTTGCAGCTGATTGGCTCTTTCCGTACCTAGTGCAGGGAAGGGAGAGAAGGATGCCGGCACAAATCTCTCTGGTGGATCTATGGTGTTTTCTGTCAGGTTTAGAGGGAATATTTTGATTAGCATTGAGATAGTCCTGCAGTCTGGCCATGTGAGCAAGTAAGAGAACGTCTCAGTGCAAGGGGCAAGGAGCTATCTGCCAGAGGAATGAGGCGGCTGATCTGCAAACGGATCTGTGACTGTAAGTGTTAAAATCAGGGTGGAACGAACGAGGCAGGGAGTGTTAGTAGACACATTGTGGGAGGATGTGTAGCAAGGAGGAGAAATGAGTAGTAGAAATGCAATGGTTTTTTCTCTCTGTTGAAATGTTGGCATGAATTGAAGATAGTAAGGGTGTAATTTGAGCAAGAAAGTAGAAGTCATTTGGGAGTCTTTTTGCCTTCTAACAGATTTTTGTCGTAGTTTGCAAAAACAACAAGCCTTTACAATATTTTTTTCACTCCAGATTCATTTGCAAAGCCATTATATTGAAATGAAATAACATTGTTTCATTTTATTTCTTTTACTCTTTATTATCTGTCTACAGCCCTGAAGACAAAGGACATAGTGATTACTATTGATTTTATTTGTTTTTTGGTGACTTCTGGTGAATGCTGCTGCAGGGCACCTCTTTCCTAAAAAGAAGAGAAGAACAAGGTTATAACTCAAGCTTTTCTCTAAAACATCCCTTACAGATAAAAGCTTTGATGATGAAGAATCAGTGGATGGAAATAGGCCATCTTCAGCTGCCTCTGTTTTCAAGGTTCCTGCACCTAAAAAACCTGGAAATCCACCAAATTCTTCAAGAAAACCAGGTTCTGCTGGTGGGCCTAAGGTTGGAGGTAAGATTGCAATGTTCAGATTTGAATGTGCTGCTTTTTTGTTGGTTTTGTTTTTTCTGGTACTGGCTCAGCCAAAATCATATTGAAGGCTTTTGAAGAATAATGTTTAATTCATAACTGCAGTATTTTTGCAGTTCTAGAAAGTGGGAAGAACCTTGACAAACCATGATCTTACAGAAATCGATGTGCATTTTGAAATAGATAATGATAATCCCGTTAAAAAAACTCTATTTGGTGAAACAATAGATTTTATTTTTTAAAGATGCATTGTATTTATTGCTAGACCCTCAATTTTTGCAAATTTTTTTAAAAAATGATACAGTATTCATTTAGTTACATATGATGGTTTTAAAATTTTAATCTATTACTTGATATTGAAACTTTCATATTGTCGCGGAATAACTTTAAAATAAGTAAACCAATTCCCCAAGACTCCAACAATTTGATGTAAAAAATGAAGACAATGCCAGTAACAGTTGTATTATTTTCAGTGTAAAAATGTGACAGATTTCTTTTATAAACAAGTCTTCTGAAATGCATATTTACTGTAATGGATTTAATTGTTCCTGGATCATAGAGGATGTGTTTGTTTGTTTGTTTGTTTGTTTGTTTGAAATTGCTGGAAATAGAAGTGTTTGTGTCACTGAGATTAAATGTTTAATTGGTACAAGAAATGTTTTAATTACAAAATGTAGTTAAGAGGTGAGGTATCTGGGATACACTAAGTATATAGTGTACGTATATTTGGGGTGCATTCGGCTTACTGGAAAATTTAGGCAATATTAATTACGTTTTCCATTAGTTAAGTGTGGTTATTTTTAAAAGCTGTTGCATTACATGTAATATAGAGCTTTTGTGATATCTTCTGTGTGAATCTGTAAAACACTTTAACAATACATATTTAAGAGCATCTAGGGAATGAGTGCAAAGTAAGATATAACAGTTGTAAAAATTTTTTGTCTTGTTTACTTTCAATGTTCTACAAGCATGCATAACTGACGAAGACTCTTCTTATA
Organism: Sceloporus undulatus; assembly: GCF_019175285.1. Classification (NCBI taxonomy): domain Eukaryota; kingdom Metazoa; phylum Chordata; class Lepidosauria; order Squamata; family Phrynosomatidae; genus Sceloporus; species Sceloporus undulatus. The sequence goes on along the minus strand of NC_056527.1, from coordinate 58,252,245 downwards.
TAGAGTTGCAACAGGTGTATCCTGGATATGAGATTGTGAAATATTCCTAAATTTAGCTGTACATTACAGCTTGCCATCCTTTTGAGATATGCATTCTTTTTTATATAAATTCTTATATCTAAGGCTTTATTCCAGTAGTTATTTACTCTTTACAGTTCTTTATAATGGAGTTACACACTAGTTTTGCAAATAGTACAATTGCCCCTCCGTTTTTGCAGACTTCAGATCCGTGACTGTCACTTACTTGCGAGGAGCAAACGGAGGGGGTAAAAATGGAGGGATGTGCCCAAGACCACTAGCGGGAATGCTCCCCCATTCAAGCCTATGAGACTTGAATATCTGCGAGTTTCTGTTTTCACCGCAGGGGTCCAGAACAGATCCCCTGCGAAAACAGAGGGCTGACTGCATATGTGTTGTCAATTAATGTAATGTTTTCCTGATTATCATACTTGTAATGTATAAACATTAGAACCACATTTTGTACATAGTAGTAAACACATTTTTTTCCTGATGTGGTGCATATTTTTGGCAAGGAAAACAATAACTTTAAACATTGCTAGTCATTTTGATAGAACTTGGGTAGGTACAGCTGGGATTGTTTAACCAAAACAAATAAGCCACAGAACACTGTTAGATGACCAGTGTTTCTATGACATGAGCAAGCTCTGCTGGTGATAGAAAGTGTCAGTGTTCTGCATTCTTTCTTGTGCTACTTCAGTTCAGTTATAATATCCAGAATGCATACTGAACCTGAATGCTTATGCAAAATACATTCTGATTAGAATGTTTATTAATGCCCTGGAGCCTTATGTCATTAGGCAAGTCTGTGTATTCCATTATGTGTTTGAGTGAGGAAAAGTGAGATTTTTACGAGGAGTTTTTAGATGATAGAAAGTTATCATATACTGATAATTCAGTGTATATGACGAAATTATATTCAAAACATTTCTTATAACTTTGATAATTCAGTACAACAAAATTTTCTACTTAAAAGACAGTAAGATCCATGTATTTGGTGTTATCTATGGAGACAAAATTTATTGAACAGCTCCATTGACAACTACTTAGTTGCATGATTTGAGAGATCCCTATGAATAAGCTAATATGGAAGTCAATTAAACAAATAATAAGTCAAATAATGAATGTGGTCAGATGATGAGTTTACAAGGATACAGGATTCTTACTTACACTAACATATATTTAAAAAACGCTGTCAGAGGAAAATTTAAATATTAGAGGAAAAGTAAGTCTCAAACCCTCAAGTTCACATTTTTTTCAAATATCTTTATGAGGATGTATAATGTAGTCCTCAAAATACTGATGGGCTCAGAAATAATGGTTTCAGAAAAAGGGGCTTTCAGACTCCTGCCTTAGATGCTGAGTCCCATGTGCCATGTCCCTGAAGATCCTTTAATATAAAAAGGAGCAAATATATTTTACATTTCTGTTCGGTATAAATTGTAGTAGTATTTACATGGTGGCAATGAGAAATCATATTTCCAAAGACGTGTGCAACTAAATTTATTTTTCACCTGTAGTAGCCGAGATATATGTATTCAGAAACAATATTTTTAAAAGCCCAATCCATTATCCTGTGCTAGCTATTGGACACATGTAACATAGTTCTGTGGATTCTATACAATGTTTTTAAATTTTATTGGACAGTTAATATATAATACAGAAAAAGAGAAAAAGAAAGAGAACAAAGGAAATAATAAATAAATAAATAAATAATATTTCCCGCCTCTCCCTGCGGATCGAGGCGGGATTACATCCAATAAAATGAATACAGATACAAATACAAAGTACAGTCAATAAAATACTAACATTATTAATAAAATTACTTAGAGATCATAGCAGCATAATCAAGGAAGTGGAGCATTTCATTTTGACAAGGGGAAAATACATAGGATATTAATGTGGGCTGGTTGTATGCATTAATATAAGTTGAGTTAATATCTAAAAATTTGAAGTAAACAGTCTTTTCTTGAAAGGCATAGTGATGTGTAATGTCCCTATACATCTACTTTTGCTGAAACAAATATAGTTATACACCTTAAGAGATTTTGTATATTGAAACTAGGGACATCTTCCGTTTGGTGATTTGCAGTGGACAGTTCACCTCTTTATACAACTCAGTATGAACTTAATATCAACTTTAGAGTTTTCCCATAAATATTTATAAGCTATACATGTTAGTTTCAACGTCTGTGATGATATAGTTATTGTTTCCAACACAGGCTTGAGGTACTAAAAGCTGATGGTCCTTTCATAAACACCAAAAAGTGTTGCACTTGCAATAGTGCACCAATGAATAACTGATAAGTAGAATACAAATGCAGTGGTTACTGTGCTGGCCATGTGACAAAGTACAGTAACATCAAAATCCACAAAACAGTGATATCAAAATACTGTATTTTCCAGCGTATTAGATGACTTTTTAACCCCTAAAATCTTTTTGAAAGTTGGGGGGTCGTCTAATACGCCGGGAAGGCTCCGCTGCCGGCCCCACGGAGCCCGGGAAGGAACGCCGCGGCCTGGCGCAAAGGCCACCGGCCTTCTTCCTCCTTGGATTTTAAGGAGGGGGTCTTATACAGCAAGTATATCCCAAACTCTATATTTTTACAGGAAAAGTTGGGGGTCGTCTTATACGCCCAGTTGTCTTATACTCCGGAAAATACGGTACATAAAATACATGTTGTAAGCTTTCAAAGCTCCATTGACTTCTTCAAAGATGTTAAAAATCATACAGGAGGAGGAACAAATCATACAAGAGGGGGAAATATACATTGTGACTAACATGGTCGTAATTTTTTTTCTCCTGTATGATTTTTAACATCTTACTTAACTGTGGTTTTCAAACTGTGAGGTGAGATTCCCGACGATGGCAGGAGGTGCACAAAGGTAGGGCAAGACCTGGAAGCTTTAACACACACTCACACCCTGGCCCAGCTTCCCAAACATTTTATATGCTGGAGGAAAAGAGAAAAGTGAAGAAGGTACCTGAGAAGCTGTTTCTGTCTGAGGGGTGAGGAGAGAGAGCAGGATCAATGGGTCATGGCCTCTGGTGGGGTCCATGATATGCACACATATACATATGCTTAGCTGCACACTTTTCTTTACTTGCTTTCTCCCTCACACCTTCTTAGCCAGTGAATTCCTACACATACACCTTCAAGTCATGATCTCTCTTAGATCAAACTGTAACTATCAAGAGATTGTACTGGTTCTGGTGCTAGAATCTGTTTGAGGCATCATTAACCTTCAGGTCAAAGCCTAGGGCAGTCGAGCCAAACAGAGATGCCAAAAAAGCTGAATCTAAAGTCATTCATTCTAACCTACATTTAAAAATTCTATAAAGCCTTGGTAAAAGCAATTGAATTGGCCATGCATCCAGTTTAGCCACATCTTACCTTTTGCAACTTAACTACTTGCATCTCAAAATATCTGAGATGCTTTCAGAACAGCTTGCAGTATAAATCTGCATTAAAAGACAATATTGGGAAATCAAGATTAATATCCGTTTGAAAATTATATATGGCACTATGGGAATTGTTGCTTTTTGGATGTTTAGCATTTTGGAGAGAAACATAAACCAAATCCTTGTTCTAGGAACTACAATTGCAGAATGTAATAGGATGAATATCACATAAAATAGTGGGAGGGATGTAAAAAAACAGAATCACATTATTTTGTGGGAGTTGCCATTTCTCAAAATATAACTACTTTAATCATATAAAGTATGCCTTTAAAGAAGTCATTAGGAATTTACATAATCTGTTTTTATGATCTTGATCTGAACTAGAGGAGGAAGTAATGTGAAGATGGTACTTTTTGGTTTATCAGATTTAAATATTTCCTAAGTAAATAGTGCATCCAGGATATACCCATTAATTATTAAAATAATCTTGCGATATTTATTTACATAAATCTGGAGCATGGAAAGTACTATTCATCATGTCATAAGCATGTTGTTTAATTTGTGAATGAACTGCCTAAAGATATGTTTATTAAATGACTTTTCATTGTGTGCAATGAAATACTTTTGAGACTAATATGTTGTTATTAATCTTTATATTAAGTCTTCAGTGTTTTCAAATATGTTGTTACATATTACTTTATTGTATTTCTCAACAATTTTAAATAAGCCCAGTGCTAATTATTCACTCCTGCCAAAGAAATGGGTGACTTCATAAATTTAACATATTTTATAAGAACAAGCTGGAAATTGTTTTGTTTCAAACATTATGACTTCAGGACATTTTGCAAATAACTTATGCATGAATGCTCCCTGTGTAAAAGTGTGTAAAGGTCATTTTCTAAGGTTCACACTTTATTCATGTGAGTCAGGCCCCACCATTACCTGACATAAACTGTGTCACATGAACATACCAAAGGCTCTCCTGTGAGTACATGCTTCAGAGAAGCTAGATTTTTTAAAACAAACCTATATTTCAGGTAAATATGGCCACTATTATTGGGTGAACCCTAATAGGAGTCTTACCAAAAACAAACACAAAAACTGACCCCAGTTAAAAACCATTACCTTAAATCACTAAAGTTTATGCTAACATATTTATATTTTTGAAGTTTATAAATTTCTTCCTTATAGATCAAATAGGTCAGTAAAATTAGAATTGTGAAAGACTTAGCTACATTTTGTGTTTGTCCAAAATGCTGTACCGGGATTTCTGAGAATTCCATCGTATTGATAACAAGTGGCATGTTTATGAATAGTCACTCTAGCTTGGCTCCTCTTGCAAGCAGGAGTTAAAATAACTGAAAACATAGCAAGCCAGAAAAGTTTATCAATATGTCTAAACCTGAAGCCTGACTGATCACTTGTCAAACAAATTTCTATAGGTAAGCCAACTTCTTTTGGCAGAACAGTGGGTTATAAATCCAGTGTTTATACTTTGCTTTAGACTCTGGCTTCTTGGAGGAAAGGTAAGTCTAGATATCAGATGTAGAAGTTACACAAACTTTTGTCATCCTAGTTAATTTCAGATTATTTTACTGCCTCCTCTTGCTAAGAGAAACAAACAGGAATGACTGGGCAACATGTGTCAAAACACTTCATGTTACCAGTATTTATATACTACTATTTAATTTCATTTATATGCGGCCTTTCTCCCAGTATGGGAACCAAGACAGTTTCCAGAAACAGCAAATTAAAAAAAAAATTACAATCAAATTTAAAAACAGTTTAAATCACCTCATAAAACACATTAAAATCACCTTTAAAACAATCAAAAAGTTTAAAAGCTAAATAAAATATCCCCAATAAAAAGCCCCCATTTGTTGTTTTTAGTTGCCCTCAAATCAGTTCTAACTCATGGCGACCTTGTGGATGAGACATCTCCAAGAATCCCTATCTTCCACTGTCTTGCCCACATCCTGCAAACCCTTGCCCATAACCCCCCTGATCGAGTCTATCCATCTGGTTTGTGGTCTTCTCTTTCTTCTGCTCTCTACCTTTCCTAGCAGTATTGTTTTTTGTAGTGATCCATGCCTTCTCATTAGGTGGCCAAAGTATGATAGTCTCAAGTTGCTCATCTTAGCTTCCAAGGAGAGCTCTGGTCTGACATGTTCATGAATCCATTTGTTTGTCTTCTCAGCTGGCCACGGTATCCTAAGTACTCTTCTCCAGCACCACATTTTGAATGCGTTGATTTTCTTTCTGTTTGCGTCTTTTACTGTCCATCCGTACATGGTAATTTGGGCATACAATGACCTGGACAATTTGGATTTTAGTTCTCAGCATACTTATACATTAAAAACTTGTTTAAACAAAAGCACATTTGCCTTGCCCACGAAAGGAAAGTAGGGAGGGAGCCAGCCTAACCTCTTGTAGAAAGAAGTTTCAGAGGGCGAGAACAGCCACTAAGAATGCGTTTTCTTGTACGTCACCAGTCAAATCTGTGATGGTAGTGGGACTGAGAAAAAGCCTTCCCCTAAAGATCTTAGCACTCTGCCAGGTTCATATTGGAAGAAATAATCAGATAGTCTGCACCTAAGCTGTATAGGGCTTGGGTCAGAAATCCCAGCAGTTTTGGTGTAGTTGACAATATGATGTAATCATTCAATGATAACACGCTTTGATTCAGTAACCTGCTGTTTTTTGTGCTGGGTAAACCTATCCATATGTAATGCTAAATACAGAACATGGAAAGCAGATTTGGAGTAAGCCTAAATCTTGTAAATTCTCAAAACCTAACACCCACACAAGTAATCACCACCTTTTGTACCTTCTGCTTCTGGAACAGGTTGCTAGTTCTTTGACCTTGAAAAATGTATTTGCCTTCATAGCCCTCATTTTTCATTCTACTCACTGGTGTTTATTTTGTTTTTAGTCTTGTATGAATTGTAGAAAAATTGCACCACATTGTGCCGCAAAAGTTCTCAGTTTTACAAGATGCTTCTTCCCTGCTTTTCTTTGTCTTTTATAAAATCCACTTTTGTGTTTCCAGTGATCCTGGAAAGAAATGCTTTCCTTTGTACATTTTTTTTTCTTTCACCTGTTTCTGTGAGCAGCAAAAGTAGAATATGTAAGTTTGTTTAAATTACATAATTATGGGTGGCAGGGTTTAGTTTTATATGGACAGAAATTATTGTCTGGGTAGAAAAGGTTGACTTTCTCGGATCTCAGTTATTAATGTTCTTGTAAATGCTTAACAATATCATGTAGGACTTTTACACAGCTTTAACTAAGTTGCATTTCAGATTTTAACTTAATTCATTTCCATCTTTTTCTTTAGCTGGACTCTGATTTAAAATTTCAGTTAAAATGTCATTGTTACCATTGACAGGTACCGCAAAGGAAGGAGGTGCTGGAGCTGTTGATGAGGATGATTTCATAAAGGCATTTACGGATGTTCCTACTGTACAGGTAAAGTTGTGCCATTTGGTTATTTTGTTAAATTTTGGTAATGCCAGGTTTTGCCAGTTCATTTTTTATGGTAAACTTTATTTAAGTAACAATAATAATAACTTTATTACGGCCATTTGGCCAGCACAATTACAAAATTCCAGTTTAAAACACAACAGATTAAAGAATATAAACAAATTACAGTCTATAAAAAGTAAGGTTAAAAAGCAGTGATAGGACAACATGATCAGGCAAACACACAACAATGAGTAGGCTGCCATCATCTCGCAAACAACTCTATCATATTATGTAAAAGAGGACCACATTCATGACATATTGGTTCAAAATTCACAAACATATCCCCTTATCCAAGCAAGAGTTAAACTACAAAGTGCCATTAATCAGATGCAATTGGTTACTAATTTACAAATTTTACCGTTAAATCAAGCCCTCTGTACAGATTTTGAGATTATATTATAACATATTACATCTGTTTAACAAACTGTTTACGATTTGCAATGGCAGCTGCAAAGAATTGTGCAACTGCTTGCGTTATATCTTCCTTCTGATCTGCAAGTAGAAAATTTGTATAAAATTTCTCTTGTCTGCCTGGAAACTGCAGCACAATTGGTGTTATATATAAAGCATGTATTTGTGTATACAAAGAACAGCCAAAGAGTACATGATTAATATTTCGATTTCCTCCGAGCCACAAGGACAGTATCTGTGTTCGTAAGGGATCTTTTTAAATCTGCCCTCCAGGACTGCTGAGGGTAAGATGTTAAACCTTGCTGACATGAAAGCTCTTCTAAATTTCGGGACATTCAAATTCTCAAAATATTTCGCACATTTGCCAGGTCTACTGGATTTCCTAACAGGATGTAAAGTTAGTTGGCTTATATGAGTCTGGAAATCAATATCCTTGATGCGTTGAGAAATCACAGATTTTGCTTTATCATAACCTAGTACAGTTATTTCAGATAGTGAGAGTCCAAGAGATGAGAGTTTCAAGGTCAGTGTCTCCTTCCAGGGAGACAAAAAGGAGTTTGTTAGAATTAATGGCACTAAACCGATCGGAACAAAAAACATTTTGAGCCATAAATTTAATTTGCGTATCCATACACGCGCCTCAATAGATAGCATCCCTGTTTCTAGACGAAGAATAGAATTTGAAACACAATTTGGGACACCTAAAATTGTCCTTAAAAATTTGGTTTGAACTACCTCAAAGGTTGTAAAGCTACTGAAAGTACAAATCTCAGAACCGTATAATAATTGTGCTAATATCTTAATAACAAAGACTTGGAGAGCTGCTGGAATATATTGGCCTCCCTTATTATAATAGAAAGAACATAAAGCTTTAATACTTCTTTGTGTGTTCATTACAGCATTTTTCTGATGTAATTTGGTAGATCCCTTGTCATGAAATGTGATTCCCAGATATTTATAAGTGGACACCTGTTCTATGGGATGATCATCTAGGGTCCACTTATATCGGAGGCGGCTCCTCGAGAAGACCATTACTTTGGTCTTATTATAATTAATTTTTAGAGCATCATTTGTGCAGTAAGTTGCTAACGCTCTGAGAAGTCTATTCAATCCTACTTTTGTGATGGACATTAGAACAACATCGTCTGCGTAAACAAGAATCGATAAAGGCTTATTTGAGAGAGTCGGGGCATGTGCTGATATTTCTGACAGGGTCGAGATCATGGAATTAATATAAAAGTTGAAAAGAGTAGGTGCTAGAATGCAACCCTGTCTTACTCCATTAAATGTGGGAATAGGCCTTGTTGCATTGCCCTGGCTATTACAATGTATAACTACTCGAGAATTCTCGTGTAGTTTACGAATTAATATTAACAGTCGTTTATCAATGTTGGTGGTCTCAAGCTTTTTCCATAATATATCTCTTGATATAAGATCGAATGCTGATTTAAAATCGACAAATGCAGTAAACAGTGTGCCCCTAGCCGAAGCAATATACTTTTCAGAAAGATGTTTAAGGACTAGGGCATGGTCAATTTCCAAACGGTTTTTCCTAAAGCCAGCTTGCTCTTCCCTGATATCTTCCTCCTCAAGCCATTCTTGGAGCTTATCCAATAGGTGTAGAGCATACATTTTGCTTATGATATTGAGAAGGCTAATAGGCCTGTAGTTTCCAGGATCATTTTTATCTCCCTTTTTGTATATTGGTACAATAATAGCAAGGCCCCAGTCCTCAGGGATGTATGTAGTATGATCTATGGCAGTGAAAAAGGATGCAAGAACAGGGGTCCACCATTCAATGTTAGATTTAAACACTTCTGAGGGTATATTATCATTACCCGGGGCCTTACCTGGGATTATTTAAGTAACATGATTGTCACTGTTGTCACTTTTGACAGTGACCTATCACTATTGACAGTATTGTCAGTAGGGATTGTCACCACTACCAATACAGACAATTTTAAATTAAAGGATGTGGACTAATGATTAATTTGATTTCAGCAGAAGAAAAAATTTAAAGCTATGAATACCAGAAACATATTCAATTACTGAATTTGGTAGGCTAAAATGATCAAATTAATAAATTATTGCTTCTGGGAAGGGCTGGTTAAATGCTCATCTTCAATCTTTTTAAATTATAAATATATTTGGTGCTCAGAAGAAATAATCCTCAAAGTCAGTTGGCTAGTGATTAAGTTAAGGTTAGGGGGCTTCCCTAATATCTAGTGAAGAATAAAGCTCTAACTACATCTGCTGTCTCATTGTGGCATACGGTGACCATGATAATGTGGATTAATGATAAGTGGATTAAATGCATGGTGTACTGTAGAGGATTCATTCTTTATCAGGGCTTTGAAAAAAGTGGTGAGGAAAAACTTTCCAGCTCTTTCTTTTGTGTTAATATAATCAGGTACTGAATTATATTGTTATGAATCAGTTTATTTAGTTGTACTGCTTCTACTTAATGAACATAAGTCCCTACACTTCCAACAAAACAAATGGGTTGATTTATATTCTGCCCATAAAATCAAAAGCAGTGTTGCTTTGCAAATGAAGGTAATTGGTTCAGACATAACACTAAATACAGTTGGCCCTTCACATTTATGGCTTTGATTATTTGCAGTTTTGATTAATATGTTCTGTCTAGGAATCACTGTCCTCCAGCTCAGCTCTGCCAGAGGTTGACCATAGAGTTATGCTGGAAAACCTAAATGTCCCTAGAGAAAACACTTATCTGGGCATTTGTAAGTCCTCCAGCATGATTCTATGATCAATTTCTGGCACAGGTTGGTCATAAAGTTGCACTGGATGACTTGGAGATTCCTAGAGAGGTGTTCTCTCAGGTAAAAAATATATTTTGAAGTGGGGGGTCTACATTCTTGGGGGTCCTTCATTCCTAACCCCAGCAAATGTAGAGGGACCACTGTAATAATTTAGCATTGCAAGAACAAGCCAAGGCTCCCCAACCCAACTCACTCTCAGCTTGTATAATCCCCCATTTTTTTACTTTTCTAGAGTTTCCATGAGTAAATAGGGAGCTTCTGTTTTACACTAAGCAAAGTTCAGGATGTCATCTGAACCCTAAACTGTTGTTAGACAAGACAGCTTTATCACGGTTGTTTGAAGTTGGCTTGTTTCCACGAGCTGTAGTTTAAAAAGTGTGGTTAATCTTTACCAGTGGTGAGTAAATCTGGCTTGTAAAGTCTTTTTGAAACCCCCAAAGTACCTTAGTTTCCTCAGAATTTGTTTAAAAAATAAATAAATCAGCATTTCCAGGTTGAAATGTCAGTGTGTTTCAGGGTCTTTTGAAAGTTCCACCAAGGGATTCTACACAGAACGTGGCGCTGGCAGATTTTAAATCTATGAACTGGCTGAACCTGCTTCCCTTGGAAGCTCAGAAGATCATCTCCCAAACATCTGATACCTGTTCCCAGCAACTAAGACAACACTAGTCATTGTTGCCTTACCATGAGTGGAACAAAGGAGACTGGGACGAAGCATCTCATGCTCCTGCTTTCTAGCCACTAAAAGGGCTTAAACATCACACATTCAACTCTCTGCCTTTAAATAAAACCACCAGCTTTGTGATTTATTAAGGAACTTGCCAGCACATGGAATTAAATAGCTTCCAACATTGAAACCACTACCTTTGGAACATGACTAAAACATCTGTCAACTTAAGTTACACGGAATGAAATACTTTCCAATTAGACTTTAAAACAGATGTTAAAAATCAGCTAACAGTAAATTGGAGAGTGCTGAGAAGGGAGAAGGAAACAAACTCTAAGATTTAAAGGATAAAAGTTAACTTTTCGAATCGTGAGATTTTATTTACCATTCCTGTAGTCTAAACATCACTATTGCATGGTAGAGAGAGAGGGGGGGAAATTAAAGGAAGAGATTTTTTTTCTGGTTGAATCAGTGGCATCTAGCTGCCAAAGTGAAAAGCGCACAGAAAAAAACATTTTTTTGATCCGACAGATTTCAAACTGTTTATGCAGTTGATAAAAGATGGCATCTTATAACAGATCTGAAACAGGACAACCTACATCTGCTAAGTGGCATAACTAGGGTGTGTGTGTGGGAGATGTGGACCACACCAGGTGATGCCCCAAGTGGGTGACACCATGATTCCCCAGAAGTGCTCAGCAGGGGAAGAAAAGTTCTTACCACTGGCTGCTGATTACTGCAAGCAAGGAAAGTGTATCTCTGCCTGCTGAATCTGGGTGGAAGACTTGGAGGGGGGAGGTCGCATGGGATGGGGCTCAGGAGGCAGAGAAACACCCTCTTTTCTCACATCAAGCAGGAGAGCATCTCTCCATTCCCTGAGCATGGCTGGAAGGTAGGGCTGTGTGTGGATGTGGATGGGGAATCATAGAATCATAGAGTTGGAAGAGACCATAAGGGCCATCCAGTCCAACCCCTGCCATGCAGGAATTCCCAATCAAAGCATACCTGACAGATGGCCATCCAGCCTTTGCTTAAAGACCTCCAAGGAAGGAGACGCCACTACACTCTGAGGAAGTGTATTCCACTGTTGAACAGCCCTTAGTGTCAGGAAGTTCCTCCTAATGTTGAGGTGGAATCTCTTTTCCTGTAGCTGGCTTCCATTGTTCCGGGTCCTGTTCTCTGGAGCAGTAGAAAACAAGTTTGCTCCCTCCTCAATATGACATCCCTTCAAATATTTAAACAGGTTATTATATCACCTCTTAACCTTCTCATCCCCAGCTCCCTAAGACATTCCTCATAGGGCATGGTTTCCAGACCCTTCACCATTTTTGTCACCCTCCTTTGGACATGCTCCAGTTTCTCAATGTTCTTTTTGAATTGCGGTGTCCAGAACTGGACACAGTATTCCAGGTGGGGCCTGACAAAAGCAGAATACAATGGCACTATTACTTATCTTGATCTAAACACTATACTTTTATTGATGCAGGCTAAAATTGCATTGGCCTTTTTGACTGCCGCATTGCACTCTTGACTCATGTTCAACTTGTGGTCTACTTGGACTCCTAGATCCCTTTCACACGTAGTCTCGTTCAACCAGGTGCCCCCCCATCCTATATCTGTTCATTTCATTTTTCCCCTTTAAGTGCAGTACCTTACATTTCTCCGTGTTGAATTTCATTTTGTTAGCTTTGGCCCAGCTTTCTTGTCTATTCAGGTCATTTTGAATTTTGATCCTGTCCTCTGGCATATTAGCTACTCCTCGTAATTTGCTGTTATCTGCAAATTTGATAAGTATGCACCAAATTCTGTCATCCAAGTCATTGATAAAGATGTGGCTGGGTGTGTGTGTGAAAAGACACCTCCCTCCCAGTCAGGGCACCATAGAAGGAGGGTTCTTTCTATTCCCTGAGCCTGGCTGGAAGGCAAAAGTATGTTTGGGGGAGGACTGTGGGAGATGGAGAGATACCCTCCTCCTTCCCAGTCAGAGCAGATAGCAAGTAGGTCTCTTCTTCCGAATCTAGTTGGAAGATAGGTGTGTGCGCGCGTGTGCGCGCGCGTGCAGCTGACATGGGGAGAGACACCCACCTCCCTTCCAGGCAGAGCAAGGAGATCTCCCCCTGCCCCCGAGACTGGCTAGAATGTGTTGAGGTGTTTGTTGTGTGTGTTTAGGTGGCTTAGAGAGCAGAGAGACACCCTCCTCTTCTCATGCAGTCTTGCTGTCTTTTCCAAATTTTCACTTCAACCACATGGAACCATGTAAACATGAATACATCTAGGCTGTGCATATGACATTACAATTTAAAGATGTAATTTTTATTTTGGTAGTTGTTTATGTCACTACTGTTCCCATTATATACAGTGATATACAGGAAATTTGATATATGAGTAACATTAATACAAAAACATTCAGGATTCTGTATGGGTGGATGCGGCTCAGAGTGGTGGAAAGCAAGCGTGGTGTAGTGGTTTGAGCGTTGATCTATGACTCTGGAGCCCAAGGTTCAAATCCTGGCTTGGACATGTAAACCCACTGGGTGACCTTGGGCATGTCACACTACTGGAACCTCAGAGGATGACAATGGCAAGCCTCCTCTGAAAGAACTTGCCCAAAAAAAAACCCATGATAGGGCCTTAGGGTCGCCATAAGCTGGAAACGACTTGACGGCACACAACAACAATAACAAATGCTTTGGTATGGGAGGAGGTCAGTAGGAGAGGTTGACACCATGAGTTACCACACTAGGTGACACCAAGCTTAGTGAAGTCACTGCATCTGCTCAAGTGCCAAGAAAAGCATATGTTGTTAACCAAATAAAATAAAAGAAGCAAATCAAGAAATGTCAGCTAAGACAAGAGATGGCCCAGATGACTATGGATTTAAGAAAAGCATTTACAAAGGATCTGAAAGAAGAGCTGAAGGAAATTTTAAGGTGGAATTAAAAGAAATTAAACAATCATTAACCCAGATTTCCACTGAAATGAAACAAATTAATACAAATTTGACATCTGTAGAAGAAAGACCAACTAAGCTGGAAGAATTACTGAAACAATTACTACTAACAGAAAGAGTGTGAGTGAGAGCAATCTGGATGCAATGTCATCACTGGCACTTGAAGAAAGAGAGAAAGCGTTGAGATCTATAGGAATTGAAGAGAAAGAAAATGAAAATATGATAGCCGATGCCTTGGCTGAAAAGTTGGGAAGACAGAGAGAATAAGTGCAGTGGGAAGTAGACAAAGTCTACAGAATAGACTTTTTGGTGGCAAGACAAAGGAAAGTATCCAGAGATGGGATGGTATATTTTGTCAAATAAAAGATGAAGGAGAAGATACTACAAGAGGTCATTTGAACAAAATGCAGATGAGTGGGAAACCCAAACACATTATGAAAGATATGCCAGCCAAAATTCTGAAGAGGAGAGAAAAATTATAGCTGAAAAGATACTGAATTCAGTTCAGATGGGAAAAGTTGAAAGATGTGACCTTTCGTTTTAAAAAAAGATTTGTCATCATGCTTCAAAAGGCAAAATACATTTTTTTTAAATGTAATGGCTATGGAAGTTAATTTAAATGTAAGAAGAAAGAATGAAGCAAATCAAGAAGGGCAACTTCTGATCACAGTGCAGAATCTGTTTTAGGAGAAGAAGATAAAAGAGGCAGATAGTGACAAGCAATCATGAAAAGAAAAAATACCATCACCTAAATTAGATGATCAGGAAAGAGACTGAAAATGTAAACTTTGTTGGCTGAGTTAAAATGTGTCTCTTGGAATTTAAGAGGAATTAATTCAGCTCGAGAAGAAAGATTTTTCATCATTTGGGAAAGTTTAAATATTATTTGATTTACCTTCAAGAAACACATAAGGAAAATGGGATTTAAAAAAAGAAAAGAGGCTTGGTGATTTAAGCAGAAAAACCAAAATAAATCCAAAATGTCTCTGTGGGCATGGTGCAGGCTATTTTGCTGCATTTTCAATAATTTCCACCATTTTGGGCCCAGAGCAGGCCTTTTTGTAAAGCAGTGCATTAGCCTGAGCATAAAATGACTTAGTGGTTAAGACATGATGGCTTAGTGGTTAAGATACCAATTCTGATGATCGTAAGGTCAAAAGATTAGCAGTTCTAGGCCTTAGTGCTGCGTGATGGTGTGAGCTCCCATCACTAGTCCCAGCTTCTGCCAACCTAACAGTTCGAAACCATATAAAAATGCAAGTAGATAAATAGGTACCATTTCAGTGGGAAGGTAACAGCACCCCATGGAGGCATGTTGGCCACATGACCACCAAAGTCATCCTCAGACAGTAATGGCTTTTCGGCTTACTAACAGAGATGAGCACCTCCCCCTACAGTCAGTTATGATTAGACATTCATGTCAAGGGAAACGTTTACCATTTCTTTTAAGAGATATTTAATAAAGGTAAAGGTATTACCTGTTGATGAGGTTATCAAGTCATATCTGACTGTAGGGGGTGGTGCTTATCTCCATTACTAAGCCGAAGAGCCAGTATTGTCAGAGACTACTCTGTGATCATGTGGCCAGCATGATTGCACAGAACGCTGTTTATCTTCCCACCAAAGTGGTACCTATTTATTTGCATTTGCATGCTTTCAAACTGCTAGGTTGGCAGAAGCTGGGACTAGAGATGGAAGCTCAAACTGCCGACTTGCTGCTCTTGCAGTCAACAGAGTCAGTGTCTTAACTACTTGAGCCACTGTGTCCCTATATATTTACTCTGATAAAATTAAATAACTTAGAGATTTGTACAAACTCAGGATGTACAAGAAATTCATTGTATTGATTCAACTGATTCAATTCCTTCAGAGCCACAAGGGCAAAGCCGGCATTGGCAGGGTATCTTTTTAAATCTGCCTTCCAATATGGCAGACGGAAGGATATTTAATCTTGCAAGTATAAAGGCCCTTCTTAACTTGGGAGTGTTCAAGTAATCAAGATACCTAGCATGCTTGCAAGTTATTCCAGCCTCCCTGAAGATGGGATATAAAACTGATGAGCTTTTATGGTGTTGTAAATCGATATCCTTAATTTGCTGGATAATGACAATTTTCACCTTCCAGAAACACGGCTCAAAGTTTTACCCTTAACATTTGTATGTACTCATGCATTTATATGACATGCTGGAATATAAATATTTCTAACTGGATGTAAGGTAATTTTAGTAAACATTTTATTATTTTATGCTGGCTGTAAGCCATAATAAATTCATTCATTCATTGTATTTGCAATTAATACAAGATTATAACCAAACAATGATCAGAAGAAATTTGTGATCTACAGTGATAACCTTGTGGATCAAAAGAAATTTGTGATTAGACGTCAGTGTACAAGTTTACAATACCATTTCCAAAATGTAACAATGTATTCAGAAATGTTGCACAGGCAAACATAGATCTGAAAATGATGCACAGATGCAGTTTAGTTGATAGAAAAAGGCAGACAACAATGTTTACATCTGAAAAATAAAAAGAAATAATGGTACTTTCCATGGAATAGGTGAGGTTCTCAACATGAGTTTGAAGGAAGCTGATAGTAAAAACAACAAGAACTTTGCCAAAACCTAGCATGTCCAAAGCAGCACTGTCCTGAACTGGAAGCACTGTGCTAAACTTTGTTTTAAACTTGTGGTGGTGGTTAGGGAATAACCCGATAAAGCAGTACGGTAGTCACAGGTGCTTATAGTAACATTGATATAATACTTTCCCCCAAAAAAAGACCCAGGGCAGCTCACAAATAAAAATACTTTTAGACTAGCAAGGTAAAATAAAAAGAAAAGGGATTGGAATGGAAGAGGGGAACTAGCTCTTGTTGTGAAGTTCTAATTTTAAAAATGTTGGAACACAAAAAGTTCAGGGAGAGGGAAAAGAGTGTTGGTTTCTCAGCAGAAACAATGGAACAATCCTGCCATCTTTTGTCTCTCCCTGCACATCTAGTCTTGGCAATGATTTTATGTCTAACCATGTTAAGTTCTCTGGCAAATATGGTGATATCCAGGCTATCGCTTAATGTTTGAGAAGATCCCCATCCCTATTCCCAGTTAAGTGGTTGAAAGAGGCTGGGAATTGTTGGCCTCTGCATTGCGAGGATACTTGGAGTGCTATTTAGCAGCATTGTGCCAAACTGGTAGATCACCTGACACACTTTTCATTTCCATACTTGAAACTGGGAAAGTGAAAGGTGAGTGGGCTGTATCTCAGTAATACAAACAAGGGAAAAGTCTTGGCAACCCATCACAAATATTACCATGGCTAACCAAGCAGTTGCAGACCTCTGGTGAAGTGCCTATATTTCAGAATATTTCCAAGATCAATTAAGAGTCTGTCTGTATAAGAAAATGAGACAATTACATGCATGATTATGAGAACTCCAAGCAGGAAATACTAACTTGAATAAGATGAAATGAAATTAGAGTTTTTCCATCAGTGTAACTTGGAATTATTACTGCTTTATGGTGACAATAAAAATTCTTATGCAGTGTTCAAACAGCCTTCCAAATATCTTGCTTTTATAGTATCTGTCAGTTGTTTAATAAGTTTAATTCCTGTGTTGGTATGAATAATCTCTTCTTATATTACATTGCCCTCTGTTGGCTGTCTACAATACAAACAACACTATTTTATATCGCTGCTGAAGAATACTTTATGCCAACAATCTTCTCACATATGTTTTGTAATTTATTATCCCAGTATACATTTTTGTGCATTTTGTATTTTAATGTTTCAAGACCTTTCTCTATTTTGCACTTGGGTTATAGCTGGTAAAACTGCATTGGTACAGTTCAAGTCAGAGAGGAAAAGGGATGTGATACACAAGTGTCCTTTAAAATCTGTTCTGGTTCTCTGTTTTCCACATTCTATTTTGAGGGGGTTGGTTTCATATTCCTGAAAAGTTCTGGCTCTTCCTAACTGGGATTTTCTCCATCCATGTGCCTGTTTTGTTGTGTACTCTAAGATTAGCATAGTTTTGATCTCCTACCATCAGTGTGCTGAATTGGGGTATAGCAACACAACTCAAAAGCCCTGTTGAGGTCTTGCAGACTCAGAATTATTACTTCCTTGATCAAGTCCATCCATATGTAGTGCTGTCTTCCTATTTTCCTGCTGCCTTCCACCTTACTTAGCATTATTGTCTTTTCTAGTGAGTCATGTTTTTTCATGATAGGGACAAAAGTACAAAAGTCTGAGTTTAGTCATTTTGACTTGTAGGGAGAGTTCAGACTTGATTTGTTCTAGGACCCATTTATTTGTCTTTGTAGCAGTCCATGGTATATGGAAAACTCTTCTCCAACGTCACATCTTCCTATCAGCTTCCTTCACCATTCAGATCTCACATCGATACATAAAGATGGAAATACAATGGCATGGACAATCCTAATTTGAGTATTCAGTGAAATATCTTTGCACTTCAGTACCTTGCTTAAGTCTTTCATAGCTGCCTCTCAAGTTTAGTCTTTTTCTGATTTCTTCCTTGACTGCAATCTCCATTCTGATTCATGACTGATCTAAGGATTGGAAAATCTTTTAACTACTTCAATTTATCATCTACATTAAAGTTATGTAAATCATCCATGGTCATTATTTTTGTTTTCTTAATATTGAGCGTTAAACCTGCCTTAGCACTTTCAACTTTGACTTTCTTCAGTAATTGTTTCAATTTTGCTGTTTTCTGCTAGTAGTATAGTATCATCTGCGTTTCTTCAATTATTGATGTTCCTTCCTCCAATTTTCGCTCTGCTTTCTTCCAAATATAATGTTGTTTTACTTAAGATATTTTCAGTGCAAGTTGAAGAAATATGGTGAAGTACAGCCTTGCCTGACCCCTTTTCAGACTGGAAACTATCTCTGTATTCTGTTCTAACAGTAGCCTCTTATCCTACCTCTTATCCTACTACAGGTTACACATTGGGATAATCAAATGTTGTGACACATCCATTTCTTTCAGAGCAATCCATAACATTTCATGATCTGTACAATCAAAGGATTTGCTGTAATCCATACAGCACATTATTTTCTTTTGAAATTCTTTGGTTTACTCTATTATCCAACGTATGTTTTCAATGCTGTCTTTAGTTTCTCATCCTTTTCTGAATCCAGGTATAACATCTGGCATTTCATGCTGCATATATGGTAGAAATCTTTGTTGCAGAATTTTGAATATGACTTCCCTTGCCTGAGAAAGTACTGCAATTGTCCTCTGATTACTGCAGTCTTTTGTGTTCAGGATGCATCATTTTGAATTGCAGGAGTATGGGAGAATGCCCCTCATAAACATTACACCAATAAAGAGAGCTTTGGGATTTTCAGGGACAGACAAGAAAAATCAACATTCTGTTAAGATACATGCACATTGTTCAAAGGGTTGAAATTTATATTAGCTACTTAGAAAGCACTTTTCTTTCAGCAGCTTGGCAAATGGGGATTGAAAGGTATGTTGTCATTTCCATAGGAGGTTCTATTAAAAATTTGCTTGAATTACTTGTTGTTGTGTGTCTTAGAGTCATTCCCAGCTTATGGCAACCCTAAGGTAAACCTATCACGGAGTTTTCTTGGCATGTTTCTTCAGAGGGGTTTTGCTATTACCTTCTGCTGAGGTTGAGGGAGTATGACTTACCCAGTGGGTTTACGTGACTAAGTCAGAATTTGACCCCTGTTCTCCAGAGTCATAGTTCAATGCTCAAACCATTTCACCACACTGCTGAATTCCTGACTCGGCATTAATTTTCTTTAAACTTTATTTTTCAGATCTATTCAAGTCGTGAACTTGAAGAAACATTAAATAAAATCAGGGAAATCCTGTCAGATGATAAACATGACTGGGATCAACGAGCCAGCGCAGTATGTATTGTTAAAGTTAAATATTACATATTTCTCTAAATAGGCCACACACTTTAACTTGTCTTTGGAATCAAATGCTTATATTCCAATTCTTCTGTCTCTAACCACAGCTCAAGAAGGTCCGGTCATTACTTGTTGCTGGAGCTGCACAGTATGATTGCTTTTTCCAGCATTTACGACTCTTAGACGGAGCTTTTAAATTATCAGCAAAGGATCTGAGATCACAAGTAGTTCGAGAAGCATGCATTACAGTAGCGTAAGTATACTGTAGTGGTCACTTTGTTGAATTGAGGAGCTGGCACTTTGAATATAAACAAGAACCCTTTCACTTAGCTTATTTCCATGGATTTAGAAAAGCATGTATCACACAGTGTACTTTTATTCTGTAAAGGAGGATCCAAAATGCAAATAAAGACCATGTTACATTAATATGATATATCTTTGTTACAGTACTACTGGCAATGCTTATATGCCTTGCAGATGATTTGTTTTCTACTATTGTAAATCCTCTGTTAAACATTCAGCAACAATGTTTAATTAGAGGCATAAACAAGTGACATTCATTTTATATAATATTAAAATCAGATTGTTCAAAGTAAAATCATATTGGTCTGCCAAGCAGTGATAATGCCTATAACCATAGGCTGTTCAGCATTTCAAATATTAATGTCCAGAAATTACACTAAGCTTTGAAATAATGAGATTTGGTGTTTCTTTTCATTTATTCAAGTTAATGTTTGTATTGCTGTTGGCCAAAACATTTTGTAGACACAGGTGACATTTCAAGAAATACATTTTTTTCAAATGTCAGGTTAGAGAAGTAGGTCAAGTGATCCCCAGGACCCCATCTCCCATATTGGCTGTTGCTTGGTGGCTGTAAATATGCATTGTATTCTAAAGAAGCATGGTGAACATCAGCAGGTAAAATTTGCTAGAGAGAAATAGAGCTATTTTTGTACCAAGTGAGAAAAGGACAGGGATTCTCTATCTACAAAGTATTCATTGAGGTTCAAGGTATTCTACGTTTTTTAAATATGAAATCCCAAAGTACTCTTCCACTGACAAAGTGCAATATCCCTTTGGGATATTTATAAATATGAAAGCAAACCCTATCAACAAAATAACAAAGTTAATAATAAAAACAAATAAACTAAAACACTTCAGACTGAAGGAAGAAGGTCTTATTTTCTACATGCTAATGACAAAGGCACCTGGTGGATATGATATGTCCTGGAAAGGATTCTACGAATGGTATCAACTGTTGGGAAAGCTCCTTCTGTGATAGCCACCCATTGCACCATTGTAGAGGGGGCATCTCCAAAATGGCTATAGTGATCTGGGAGGAATGTACAGGAGGGACAGTGTGGTGTAGTGGTCTGATTGTTGAACTAGGACTCTGGAGAATAGGGTTTGAAACACTACACAGCCATGGAAATCCACTGAGTGACCTTGGGCAAATCACACTGTCTACTTCAGAGGAAGACAAAGACAAACCCCTCCCTGAACAAATCTTGCCAAGAAAACTCTGATAGGGTCACAACAAATAAGTATGTTAACATTTATTTCATAAAAGTACCTGAATTCCTTGTGAGATAGGATGGATGGATGGATGGATATAGAGAGAGAGGCAGACAGACAGATAGACTGTTTAACCTTCAGATGGAAGCATGGCACAAAAGAATTTTCATATCAGGTGAAAGAATTCTGAATTGGTTTCAGTGACAGAATTTAACAGAGTTCACAGTTCTTCTACACACACAAAAAAAAGCACTACCACCCTGCAACTTTATACATTTCTATAGAACAGTTTATAGGGGGTAGAGTTCTATTTATTTATTACATATATATTTATTTACCTGCTACAGGTTGAGTATCTCTTATCGAAAATACTTGGGACCAAGTTTTGGATTTCTGATTTTTCAGATTTTGGAATATTTGTATATACATAATGAGATACCTTGGAAATTAGACCCAATTGTAAACATGAAATGTATTTATATTTCATATAGACCTTATACACACAGCCTGATTGTAATTTTATACAGTGAGCCCTTTTCATTCACACAGGTTTGATTCTGCCACCCCACTCTACAGATGGGAAAGAATGTGGGCGCTCAAGCCCATATTAGTCAGTGGGTGATGACATGTATGCTCCTGCATCCCTGGGCACATGCCACCATTTGCTAATATGGGGGGTGGGGGTGAGGCAAACTGTGATGGCTTCAATACATGGATGGCTAACCTGCTCATAGGGTGAGGTTACTGTACTATATTTTTAATACTTTTTTGCATGAAACAAAATTTGTGTACATTGAACCATCAGAAAGCAAAGATGTCACTATCTTGGCCACCCGTGAAAACAAATATTAAATTTTGGACAAATTGGGGTTCTCAGATAAGGGTTATTCAACATATATTGGTAAATAGTAGATCACCCAAAGATATGTTATATCTATATTATCCCAACTCCTGCATTAGTATATCTGTGGTATTACTAAATGTCTGCAATCAGGCAGACCCAGATCCATCAGGGATAGCATGAAAGAAGAGACTCCTCCCTCCTTAACTGTCATCTTCCGGCCTGAGAGAGAGCGATCAGGCAGACCCAGCTCCACCAGGGATAGCCTGAAGGAAGAGGCTCCTCCCTCCTTAACTGTCATCTTCCGGCCTCCTATTCCCCTCCAGCTATGCTCTGACTGTTTGGGGGAGAGGCTTGTGTACCCTAATGAAGTTGTGAGCTATGCTGGCGGTGGTATAATAGCCACCGGTAGAGCCTCCCACGCCAGACAGGTCACAACCGAAGGGTCTGACCAAGAGTGCTAAAGGGCAAGATGGGCTCTCTAGCCTTATGGCAACCATCTTAGGAGAAGGAAAACTCTAATCCCAAACCCGGGCAGATGGTGCTCGTCTAACCCTGTAAGGTCAACCATCTAAGAGAAGGAAACTCTAATCAAACCTACGACGCAAGGACCTCACTGCCACCGTCCATGCTTGTTAAGGCCTCAGCAGTCAAACCTCTTGTTTAAAGAGTGAGGCCAGTTCTGTGCACGCTGCGCTCCACCAGAAAAATCCATTGCACAGGCTCGAAGGATACATCCAACATCATCAACGTGCTTGTAGAAAGCACGGATGAATCCTTCCTGAATCTTCGTTCGTGAAGTAAAGCCAAGAAGACGAACTAAATGTAGCAAATTTCATATGGCTAAATGCAGACCACCGCACAAAACCAAATTCTAGATAAAGATGCATATATGATAGGGCAACAACTGTAGCTTGCTGTAACAGACTAGTATAACTCCTCTTCAGTGGTTTAGTGCAGCTTTTTTAATTGAAATGAACTTGAGACTTGTCATTTATTTCAAAAACTTTTATTTACCATGGGGCAAATTGTAGTGCTTGACTTTGAGTGTAGTTGTTTCCTTTTAAATTTGTTTACCTCAGAGGATAATAAGTCTTTCAGATTGTCCACTGATTCAGATTAGTCTAAAGTTGAATGGCTTTGCTGCCTTAGAGTATAGTTCTGTGGGTTAAACATAGTGGTTTCGTTTCCAAATTAGTTCTTTGATTCGGTGCTTATGAACTGATGTGAACTCCCAGAGTAATCTGACTGACTGATGTTGCAAATAGATAAACTAAATGGGGGTGCCAAGTTGGTTTCTATAACCAGGTTTATTTAATTTTATTTCTTGCAGCCATCTTTCAACAGTTCTGGGAAACAAATTTGATCATGGCGCAGAAGCCATTGTGCCTACTCTGTTTAATCTGGTCCCTAATAGCGCCAAAGTTATGGCTACTTCTGGATGTGCAGCCATTAGATTTATCATCCGTGTAAGTATTTGCCTTTATTGTTTTAAAACTCTTCATATCATTTATGGGTATATTATTCCGTAAGGATGTACTTTTTTCCATTCAAGATAAGCACTATTTGATGAGATATGAACCATGTGCTTGGAGTATAAATGATGAGTATGTATGACCATGGAAATTATTTCCTTGCCAAAAATAAAAAATGGCAAACTGAGAGTTGACAATTTCAAAAGTCAACCAGTAATTAGCTTGATAGAATTGGTTATAGCTAACCAAAAAAGTTATCTTCTTGGGCAGGTGACAATCAACATTAAAGCAATTAGGAAAGTAATTGGAAAATAAAATTGCCAATAACATAAAGGTTTTATAAAGGCCAGATCTATTTGATGATACAGTTGTCCCTCCATATTCGCTAGGGTTAGGAGAACAAGACCCCTGTGAATATGAAAAAACCACAAATAACAAAAACACTGTTTTACCTGAGAGGACACCTCTCTAGGAATCTCTAGGTCCTCCAGTGCAACTCTGTGGTCAATGTCCAACATACACTGACCATAGAATGGCACTGGAATAGCTACAAATGGTCTTTCAGTCCAACTTTTAGTTAAAGTTGACCACAGAGTTGCACTGGAGGACCTAGACAGTCCTAGGGAGAACATATTAATGAAATCTGTGAATAATCAAATCCACAAATATCAAATCTGCAAATATGGAGGGATGACTGTATTGTATACTGTACCTTTGGCCACCTCATGTCAAATGAATATCCTAGCCCTGGAAGAGGCAGAAATGCACTATAAAAAATTTAATGCACTTTCTCCCTATGAAGAAGGATGCACTTGAGGCTTCCTTTGTTTAGAAAAACATGTCAGCAAGAAGGAGAAGATAGTTTTCTTCTCTCATAATATGAGAATGTAGTCATTCTGTTAAATTTTCTTTAGTAGGTTTGAAACATAAAGGGAAATACTATTTCACACAGTGCACAATTTCTCAAATCATTGCTGCAAGCAGTAGTAGGGATTACTATACTGTATTAGTTTACTTGTTGTTTAAAGCATGATGGCATAAAATTAGGTGTGAGAGAGGATCTGCGTGGGGATTGTGTCTTTCATGTTCTACTTCTGTAGCATTCACACCTGTCAGATAACAGTATGCTAGTTTATATGAATGCTTACCTTTATTTGACAGATCTGAGGGCCAAAATTATGGTTTTTGATACAACGCATGGATAAATCAAGGGTAGAACTTTGCAGGTGTAATACATGCTGTAATACATCTCCCTGCTTATTCAGTTTCTTAGATATTGTTTAAAAAACAGAACTGAAATTGTTTAATGGTAGTTGATTTGTTGATACAGTAGGCCCTCCGCATTCGCTGGGGTTGGGAGGCACAGGATCCCTTTGAACGTGAAAAAACGCGGATAAAACAATACTATGTTTTTATCTGAGAGGACACCTCTCTAAGAATTTCTAGGTCCTCCAACATAACTCTATGGTCAACATCTGCCAGAAGATGACCACAGAATCATGCCGGAGGACCTACAAATGTCTAAAGAAGTGTTTTCTCTAGTAACCTCTAAGTCCTCCAATGCAACTCTTATGGTTAGTTTCCAGCAGAGTTGTGGTGGAGGACCTAGAGGTTCCTAGAGAGAACACATTGATCAGATTAGCAAATAACCAAATCCTCAAAAGTCAAAGCCACAGTTGTGGAGAGCCAACTATAATAATGAAATGACCAACATCACATTAAAATAGTACTTCATATCTTAATTTATTCCAACTATAATTTATTAACATTTGAATTAAGATTGTGAGCTTCATCCTTAATCCATTTTTGGCTCTCTTTGACAAAGGGGGGATTATAAATTTAAAGTGGTAGTTTTATCTTTCAAGACCTAAATAGCTTGTGACTGGATTATCTTTCATGTGTACACATTCAGACCTTAAGATATTTCAGAAATCCTCTTCCAGGTACTCCTGGCAAGTGAACTGAGGCAAGTAAGCAATAGGAACTGTGTGTTCTCAGTCGTGAAAGCCAAGTTATAGAAGAGTTTTTACAGACAACTTTGCTTGGTGCCATCTTTATGGTGTTCCGGTGCTTTTAAACAGCGTGAACTAATATTTTGGGCTTCTCGTTTAGAAGAACCACATTAATTTTTTGATTAATGCCTTGTGGTGAAATTAAGAAAACGTTTTTCTCTTTTTCAGCATACCCATGTGCCCCGCCTCATACCTTTAATAACCAGCAACTGTACCTCAAAATCTGTTGCAGTCAGAAGGTAAGTATTTTATGAGTATTGTACCTTGAACTGGATCGTAATTTATTGAGACTTAGAATAGATGCTTGAAATTAATGAGACTGAGGTAGGTCATGACTAATGTAAGGTTCATTCATTTCAGTAGTTCTTTTCTAACCACATTACCGCACTACACTCTTATAGTGTTAATATTCCACTTTTACTGCTCTGACTGCCTCCTGTTGCATTCTGAGATTTGTAGTTCAGTGAGACCTAAGAGCTCTCTGGCTAAGAATTCTAAATGCCCCTCTCTAAACTGCAAATCCTAGAATGCAGACAGAGCAGCTAAAGTGGAATAGTAGTGCTATAAGAGTGTAGTGTGGTAATCTAGCAAGTCTTAGATCCAGTACTTTTCAGTATTACACTGATTGCAGTACAGAATTTTAGGGATTATTTTATTCTGATTTTTAAATTTGATTTATATTGCCCATATATCCAGAACTGGAACCTAGTTTTGTGCAGAGAACACTTCATATCATACAGTATTTGAACCACAAAGTGAATGCTACAGTCCTGCACACATCTACCATGACTATGTTGTCTTCTACGTGCCTTTTTTCATGTATGCACAGTA
Source organism: Sceloporus undulatus (assembly GCF_019175285.1). Lineage (NCBI taxonomy): Eukaryota > Metazoa > Chordata > Lepidosauria > Squamata > Phrynosomatidae > Sceloporus > Sceloporus undulatus. The sequence continues at coordinate 58,225,913 of NC_056527.1, read as the reverse complement.
ATCAAGGGGCTTTTTCCTAAATAGACATATAGGATTATGCTGTGAAGCATACTGTACATGTTAAATATGTTTATTACTTCAGATCTACTTGTTGGGGTTTTGACTTGTCTTTGTTTTTATGTTTTATGAACTGGTCTAAGAACATCTTAAAACAGTGCCTATAAAGGGAAATCAAAGGCTAGAACAAATTCCCTTTGTTGGCCTAGAGTAGTGCAAGGTAACCTCCTGGTAATTGGACTGGATAGGTAAAGGCTTAGATAATTTGCGGTCATTCTCCAAATTTCATTTATAATTGTATGAGTTGTATCCCCTTAGGCACCCAAGTTAGTATTAGCACCCTCATTTCTTTCCTCCTTATTCCTTGTTTGAATTCTGTATTTTTAATGTTTGTAAGTAGCATAACAAGTTAGTTCTGAAAGACAAAAATAATTTTTGGCTCAGAATGGTTTTGCTGCTAAAAACACAATAGACTTATCACTAACTCTTTGAATCCTACCCATGTATATTTGCTTATAAAGTGTTAGTATAAACTGCCAGGTCCTGGACTCTTAGTTAGATGCAAGAGACTTTAATTGCTCATTTAGAGATTTATAACCAACTTCAGTCCTTGTCTGTTCCAGGCGTTCATTTGAATTTCTAGACCTGTTGTTGCAAGAGTGGCAAACTCACTCCTTGGAAAGGTACAATTTCAGTTTATTTCCAATTTGGTGCAGGAGGTAGGGTGAAATAATTATTTTTTATGGGATGAGTTCCTGCTTTAATCCCACAAAAACAAGTGTGGTTTTATTTTTATTTTTTAACAGTTGGATATGCTGCCCTGTTGGTTGGCATAAACCGTTTAAAAGCATATTATTGTTTAGACTCTAGGGTTTATTTAGAATTTTATTTAGAGTTTTATAACCCATCCTTCAGCCAAAAGGGCTCCACAGCACAGTACAAATAGTTAATTTGACAGATCCCTGCCCTGAAGCTTACAATCTAGAGATTGGGAACAAACTTAATGATTAGTCTGTAAAGTTTGGTCAAAATGACTTCAGATCAGATAGTGTGTTTTTTGTTTTGCTTTTTTGTTAAATGATCTGAGTGAACTATTTCAAAAACATTTTCCAGCCTCATTAAATTGTATAAAGAGATATTCATGGATAAGGGTTGTATAGGGGTACTTCAATATCAGGTGTATAGGAGTATGTGATCCAGTCTATCTTAGTTTTAGGGCTTTAAAAATAATAATACTGGCTTTGTGAACAGAAGAACTGATACCTTAGTTCTTTATGAAATTTGCTGTACTGTCAACTTGAGTATTACACTGTGCCAGTAGTGGTAAATTCCATGGCACTGGGAACCAGCATACCCTAACCTTGGCTAGCTCAGTGCTGGCAGGGTGATATGTTGGGGGTGGTATTCACCTTCTTTTCCTCCATCTTCTTTCTTTTTTCTCTTACATTTATACTAATAGGAAGAATCTACACTAGTTCTGTATTGGTGTACTTAGATCTGTGGAGTTGTTGAGACACCAACCTTGCTTTGGATCAAAGTCTATCTTTGACACACCCACAAAATATCACATTTTCTATGGAGTCAACCTTTTCTACTACCACACATTTGTATCTGGTTTGGAATTGGGAGGATAGTTACTATAAGAATTTCAGAGTATGTATGTAGATTTCTTCTGTTTGAGTAGGAAAGATCAAAACCATACTATACTATCTTACTATATACAAACTGGAAGAAACATTTAAATAAATATCAACATTCCTTTAAGGAACCAAAATTTATCACAATATAATATTGATATATTATATATAATACTAGGCCTGGGTTTTCTCTTACAGGCATGCAGCTGTCCTTGTTGAAACTATCAAAAAAGGCATCCATGATGCTGATGCTGAAGCACGAGTGGAGGCAAGAAAGTAAGATTCAAATATTATGTATCTACAGTTGGCCCTCCTTGCCCATAGATTTTTTATCCATGGATTCAAGCATCTACGGCTTGAAAATACTCCAAAAAAGTATAAATTCCATGTAGCAAACCTTGATTTTCCATTTTAAATAAGGAACATAATTTTGCTATGCCATTATATTTAATGGGATTTGAGCATCTACGGATTTTGTTATCCACGGGGACTCCTGGAACCAAACCCTAGCGGATAACAAGGACCCACTATACTTTGAAACAGTAGATTCTTTTTAACAGTAGAAAAGAAATGCATGTTTGAACGTATAATAAATTCTCTTTTGGAGTAGATCATCACATTTTTCTCAACTAATTAGTTAAATCAGAAATATATTTCCTAATTTTTCTTTTCAATGGTATTGGTGGATTATTATTTGTGTTACTAAAAAAAATGCTTAGATGACCATATTGCCCATATTATGTGTTTTGCTTGCAGGACTTATTTAGGTCTAAGAAACCATTTCCCAGGTGAAGCAGAGGCCCTCTATAATAATCTTGAACCATCCTATCAAAGAAGTCTCCAGACATACTTAAAGAATTCTGGTAGCATTGCATCACTTCCACAGTCAGACAGATCATCCTCCAGTTCACAGGAAAGTCTCAAGTAAGGAAATTTTAGAAGAAAATATGTTTATCCTGATCCAGATAAGAAAATCTGTGCACGGAAACCTATGTACACACATGGATCACTTGCTGAACCACTGAGTCATAAAATTGATGCACACTTTAATGCAAATGTTGATTGCCCACACTGTATTACTTAAATGGGGAGAGGCATAATTGATATACACATTCTGGAGCTACTCTTTAATGTGCAAATAGATCGTGTGATTTTCAAATAGAAGCATGGAACTAAGTACTCAGAGAAAAGATTTTAAAACTGCTGAATCATAACAATAAGCAGGAACCCTGGCTTGTTAGCGATGAGCAGCATGATATCCAGTTCACTTCTGTTTGTGGCAGGAATAGCTGAAGAAACCATAGCATAACATGTTGCTTGAATACAGGTACAGCCTTCTCTCTGGTCTATTTCTTTCTCAGCAAATCAGAGAAGGAAACCTGGATTTGTTTTATGTTTCTTGCTTGTGTTTGTTGTGAGAAAAAAACAAACCAAAGAGGGAGCTGCACCAATATTTAATTGACTGCTAAGGAAACCACAGAGCATGCTGTCCATGTTATCTAAACTGGCACAATATTTGTATTGTAAAATCTATAATAACTTTCATTACGAAAACTGTTCTTCTTGCCTTTATTTCAGTCGTCCTGTCTCGTCAAAATGGTCTTCATCCGGTTCAGGTGTGGCTGGCAGAGGTAATGCTTCCATTGTTGTGTGTAAAACTTCCTAATGTAATGCTAAATTAAACTTAATTTTATACTGGTCAATGACCGAGTAAATTTTATTACATTACAAAGTTAATTTGGAATCTCAAAAAGTAGCATCTTTCTTTCTGAAAAGTCTTACCCCAATTAACTACTTAAAGGGATTTTTGTTTTTAATCGTAAGTAAAATATATAGATCACTTCTTCTAAGGGAATAATATACTGTATATATCATGTAATATATTCAGTTTAAAGATCTTTACTTTCAGTTTCAGGAACTAACAAAACTGCTCCAAGCCCAGGAACACTACAGAGGTCTCGCAGTGACATTGATGTTAACGCTGCTGCTGGTGCAAAGGCACGACATGCTATTGGGCAGCCAGGAGGTGCTGGCCGTTTTGCTGCAGCTGGTTTACCCCCAGGATCATACGCTTCATTAGGTGAGAAAGCCCTATTAATCGATACAGTAAACCATTGGCATAATTTTTTTCTCTGCATTTAAATACTATTTTTCAGTGTGGTTACAGTGACTGTAATAAAACATTTAGCTCCATGAATAGAGAAGTGGTTGTTGCATGATGCCATTTGTTTAATCTGTCATTTCATACACTTTTCAATACTTTGTGCAGATGAAAACCTTAGTGGTAAGGTTTAGATTATTCTAGCATGGAGAACACCTAGATGTGTTTATGAGGGGGAGGGGTTAATGTTGTTGGATATGGTTGATTCTGAATAAAGTGGACTGTTAAGTGTGGTTTCTTTCAGTAGAAAGATACACTATAGGTGTCTGAGTAAGATTCCAAAGAAGTGGGTTTGTTACAGAAACCATTGATTTGTAAGGTTAATGGGATATGAAAAGTATGGAATATGGTAGTCATTGTCATATGAATATCTGTATATTCGTGTATTTGATAGATCCAGACTGATTATGAACTGATATGATTTGAATATGTTACTTTGCAGTTGTGTTTTCATCAGACTTTTGTAATCACTTTTTAGTGCTTGCTGGAATCATGTGTCATCCTCCTTTGAGTGATGCCACATGATATCCATCCATCATCCATCACTTTATTTATAACCTGCCTTTCCCACACTGGGACTCAATGTGGGATAGAGAGAAGTGCCTCCCTTGTAGATCAGTCAGTCCCATATGAGAAAATAGGGTCCTTCAGATAGCTTGGTCAAGAGCTATATAGGGTTCAGGTTATCCGCTCTTTTCTACTGCTACTTAACAAATTAGACAAATATTGTCTTATAGCCATTTTTTGTATTGAATGTTATTATCTAAAGGACTTTGGATTTCTTGATGATGTGTTGACAAAGCTATTGAGCACTTACACTGAATATCACAAATATTAATGGTTCTGTTGAACAGAAGGTGAAGAAAATGGATGTTTTGTGCTATTAGTTTTTCTAGTGCAGCTTTGACAGTTTGTCACTCAGTTCTAGTAAGCACCCTAGATGATATTCTGTGCTCATCTGCACATACAACCAGACAAGGAAAGATTAGTGTAACAATAACTGAGCTGAGTAGAGTGTCTATGTCCAGCTTTTCCCCTTAAAAGTAGAGATGGGCAGTTGATAGAAGTTGTGAAGGTGAAAAAAATAATAGCACCTCTAATGAATGCCATTGGTTATTTTATCACATTTGGGAGATTCCCCTTTTGGGGGGCCTAAAGATAACCTCTTTTTGTAGCCTATGCAAATCTTTTTTCCAAGAAAATGACCTCCTAATCCAGTCACTTCTTGTTGATATCTAGCTCACCACTTTCAAATAAAGGCCTTTACATGTTGTCTAGTAGTGTGAGGTTTGAACTATAATTCTGGAGATCAGGTTTTGATTTCCCACTCTGCCATGGAAATGCATTAGGTTACCTTGGACAAGTCATATACTTTCAGCCCCAGCAAATCACACGATTTGTATTAGTCACCTTAATTCAGAAATAACTTGAAAACACAACAACAGCAACAACAACAACAACAGGTGTAAAGGAAAGGAGCGAGGAAATGCCAGAAAACATGGCAAAGTAGTTAATAGCACCCCCAGATGCTGAAATGGATATTATTGGCAACTTTGGGGTAGATTGCTTACTTTTCCATAATTTAGGGAATCTTGGTGACCCTTTGGGGGCTCCAATTTGGCCAGCCCTGCCTTAATGTTTACTTGGGGAAAACATTACTATATTACTGTAGTAATTACTATATTACTATACATTACTTTACCAGTCTTACCACAAATTGCAAGACTGCTGCATTTGAGGATAGCTTTGCCTATTCTGTGGTATATTTTTTAAAAGTGATCCTACAAGTTACAATGCCTTGTCATGACCTACCCATGCCAGTGAAGCCCAACAGTTCTAAGGCAAATACTCCCTTACCCCATGGACGTATTTCTGTCCCTTTTCTTAATTTACACACTTCAACTGTTACTCAAGTGATACACAGGGGGAATGTGTAAAGTGGTTTTATACTGGTGGCTGTATCATCCTGGCTTGTAATTGGCAAAGAGTATCCAACTGTTATGTCTGATTAATTTGAGTGAGAGTCAGGATTAGATTGGGATGATGTCATTATATAATTTATGGTTATGTCTTTTATTGATATATAATGTTAATAGGTAGCACATCCTGTATTTATATAGGCCTTGAATATAATAGTTCCTTCTAGGTTTTTTCTTTAGGAATGAGTGGAATGTTTATCAGAATCCACTTGTAGCTCTTTGGGCTATTTACAGTAGGTCAGCAGGAGGTAACTCTTGGTTTTTTGACAATAGTAGTAAAAAATTGTATTTATTCATTCTGACCCTAAATTAGAGTGTCAAGACAAGGAGGGACATAAAGATGCATCCTCAGACCATTCTGCATGCTTAATTCTAAATATATACTTCTTTTCCAAGCCACATTTGTACCTCTCTCTGGCTAATTATTCTAGTAAAAAGAAACAAACAAAGGTTCAAAAAGCCAAATTATGTTGGTGATGGTTCTGCCATCTTTCTGTAGTCAGCTATAGGGCAATGCAAAATACGATATAAAATAGTCAGCATGGTGTAATGGTGTGAGTGCTGGATTAGGACTTCAAGAGACCATGGCTTGAATCGCCAGAAAATCAGTGGCCAAGTTGGGGATAGTTAAGGTCTCCCATATCAAAAAAGTGGCAATGGCTAACCTCCCGAATACATTTTACCAAGAAAATTTTGATCTACGTTGCCATAAATCAGAGTCATTTTGGAGATACAGCATGTTTAACTTTCTAGAAGAGAATTTTCATGTGCCTCATATAGTTAAATGTTGTAAAATAAATATACAGCCGTTCCTCAGTTTGTGCAGACTTCAAATCTGGGGGGGACTTAGAATGGGGTGCATGCCTGTGGGGCCATGCTGCCATTCAAGCCAATAGGGCTTGAATATTAGTGGATTTCCACTTCCACAGAGGGATCCTTCTTCGCAAAAACAGAGAGGCAACTGTATTTTAACACAATGCACTTGAAATATTAATTTTAGTTCTGCATTTTAGTGATGACAGTAATAGCTGTTAATTTCTTTGAGCATTCATAACAGAGCTGATCTTTTCCCCTTCGTTTTTAACAAAAAAAATTGCCTGCACTAATTTCCCTTCTTCCATCCTTATTGTGCTTGTATTTTTTGTTTTTTCATTCTTTAAGACTTTATGAATGGAACAGAATTGTTCATTTAGCTTTATGCTATGAGTTTCATTCAGATCAAGTTAACTGAAATGAAAATCTTTTTGATTCCAGTAGATGTAAAATGCTGACAACTTGGTCTAAATCCAACCCCATTGGTAAAGCTTGCTAATTAAGCTATGTTGTTTGTTATAATGTTTAGTTTGGGCAGACCCAAAGGAATACTAATAAAGCTCTTATTTTTAACAAAGATGATACTGATAGCATATTACAGTTTTGCATACATTGTTTTGAAAATTGCTAACTTCATAAAGTTAGCACAAGCATGACGCCAATGTACTAGTGACTGTTGACTACTCTATTGATATAATTTCGTTAATGGATGTTTTATGGCTCCCTGGTCAACACTGTTTGCTAACACACTAAGTTTTCCCTGTTTCTTTACCTGCTCTTTCAACAAAGAGGATACTTCTGACAAGATGGATGGTAAGATCTTGTTTTGGCTCTCATTTTCTAAAACTACTAATCCTGTGACTTCTGTTTACATAAAAATGATTTTTGTACTCTCACCTGGTTTGTATCTAGTTTTATACATTTTCACTAAAACATTTCATATTGATATCAAATCTGAATTCTGACTCTGTTTGTAGAAAAGTATAATATAGTGGGCCTTTAGTATCTGCTGGGGCTTGGTTCCAGGACCCCTTGTATCTGTGGATAATGAGGGCCAACTGTATGCATCTTTTAATCTATCTAGTTTTGTCAGATACTGAAGAACCTAATCTTAATATGTTAGCAACTGATAGTCAAGTTAACAATTAATCTTCATTTTCTAGACTTGTTTGTAGCAGCATTACTTAACATAGGTTTGCAATATTGTGTCATCTTTAACTGTTTATCTTTACTTGCATTTCTAGTTTGCATTTTTAGGTACCTACTGCTATTTCCATATGCTCAGTGAGATTTCTTTGATATGCCTCCCTAAATTATATAAGTTCTATATGTTTCCCTAAGTGCTATAAGTGGCATGCTTTAAAATATTTTGAAATACTTTGGGGAGAATAGGAAGATTGATGTGCACAATTCTTCAAATTGATCCTAAGCTGTCAGTGGAGTTTAGCCATTGATTAGTTTATATAATTAATTCACATAAAAATCTTTGGACTTCTAAAGAAAGGTCTGGAAGCTCACTGTGATGGAGTTGGGCACTTTAGAATTTGTGAGCATAAGTTACTCATTTTGCATAATGGGAATAATGATATCTTACAGTCTTCCATGACAGTTGAGCTGCTGCTAACATACTTCATTTCTTATACAAAGGTAATTCTAGTAAAAGGAGCCAAGGATCTCAACCTCATTTGTATACTCATTGCTGTCATGTTTATTTTTCTGACTCCATCATTTCTTTGTGCTGTTGGTCCATAGGAGATAGTACTTAATTAAGCTGTGCTGTCATCATCCGTCATTTTCTAGCCCAAAACTACAATTTACTTGTAAGACTTCAATTATAATAGGCAACTCCTAACTCTGATTTAACTACTATAGAATATTGTGAGTTCTGTTCATAGTACAGCTGGCCCTCTGACCACTGATTTAATCATCCATGACTTGAAAATATTTTTTAAAAATATAAATTCCAAAAAGTGAAACTTGATTTTGCCATTTTATAAAAGGGGCACCATTTTACTTCACCACTGTATTTAATGGGACTTGAGCATCCACAGATTTGGGTATCAGTTGGAGGTCCTGGAACCAAACCCCAGCTGATACCAAGGTCCCACTGTACTATGTATTGGTTTTCGCTGCAATAGCCCGTCACCTGCTAATTTGAAAGGGTGCCTTCTCTCCCCTTCCTTCTCTTAGTCCTGTTGTTCAGTGGGTGATTGTAATCTGAATATCTGAAAAAATTGTTTTGCTTACATCAGACTTTTCAATCTCACAATAGCCTTTCCCTAGTGATTTCAGTCCCTAGTGAGAGTGTTGAATTGTCTCGTAGGCCTGAAACACACAGGCCAAAAGAAGTGGCTTCTGTCTATTTTGGAGGCATGGTGTTTACATAACACACACTCCATGAGTGGCCAGAAGCCATTCCGAGGCCGCCAAAGACAGCGCAAAGCCACCACAGAAAGGAGCCGTCTCAATCCAGCTTCTGATGGCAGCCATCTTGGGAGGGCGGCGGTGACTTGCTTTGGAAGCAAGTCAAGTGGCCACCGGAGTCTGGGCTCAATCAGGGCCAGAGTAGTTGGAGGCCACTTTTTATCTGCTATTTGCTTCGTCTCTTGGTCATATTTAGAGTAGACCCATTTACCACACTGGCCCTCTTCAAGTATAACTTAATCAGGATACAGTCTTGTATTTATTATTATTATTATTAAGCTTTATTTATAAAGCGCTGTAAACTTACACAGCGCTGTACATACAATCTTTTTAATTGGACGGTTCCTTGCCCTCGGGCTTACAATCTAAAAAGACATGACACAAAAGGAGAAGGGAAAGATGGTGGGGAGGGGGCCTCTCTAGTAGGATAATACATATAAATACATAGCAATACAGGAAGTGATTCAATAAAACAGACAACAAAAGAACATCAAATAGCAAGTGACAATTATGCAATGCCTGGGAACGCTTCTCTGAACAGGATGGTCTTCAGCTCAGTTTTGAAGCTGGTTAAAGAAGTGATGGCTCTTGCTCGCGGGGAAAGAAGGTTCCAGGAGTGAGGGGCAGCGAGTGAAAAGGGGCGAATCTGGGATGGGGCAGAGGAAATCCTGGGCTGTGATAGCAGGCCTTGACTACCAGAACGGAGGGCCCTGGTGGGAAGGTGAGGAGAAAGAAGGTCTGATAAGTAAGGAGGGGCCAGTCCATGGAGGGCTTTAAATGTTGACAGCAGGAGCTTATACTGAATGCGGAAAGGGAGGGGGGAGCCAGTGAAGGGATGCCAACACAGGAGAGATGTGGTCAGAGCGGTGGGTGGAAGTGATAATGCGTGCAGCTGAATGCTGGACAGAGATTAAAGGACGGAGGTGAGAAAGAGGAAGCCCAGCCAGGAGGACGTTACAGTAATCAAGTCGTGAGATGACTAGGGCATGGACCAGGATCTTGGCAGTAGAGGCGGAGAGATATGGTCGGATTTTGGCAATATTGTACAAAAAGAATCTACAAGCCTTGGCTGTGGTCTGGATCTGAGGGATACACGACAGAGAAGAGTCAAAGATAAAACCAAGACTGCGGGCTTGCTGGACTGGTTGAATACAAATGTTGTCCACAGAGACAGAAAAGGAGTGTTGAAGGGTGGGCTTAGGAGGAAAGACAAGAAGCTCCGTCTTGGACATGTTGAGTTTCAAACGCCATTGGTACATCCACTGCGAGACAACTGTGAGACAAGACGAAACTTGCTGTTCAAGCCTTGGAGAAAGGTCAGGGGTGAAAGATACAACTGAGTGTCATCGGCATACAGATGGTAGGAAAAACCAAAAGAGCTAATGAGTTTTCCTAAGGACAGTGTGTAGAGAGAAAACAGAAGGGGACCCAGAACAGAGCCCTGGGGAACTCCAACAGGTAAGGGAACAGGTGAAGAAGTCTGACCACCTGCAGCTACTGCAAAAGATCGGCCAGACAAGTAAGATCTAAACCAGTCAAGAACAGAGTCTGAGAACCCAAGGTCAGAGAGTATGTCAACTAGGAGACAGTGATCAACGGTGTCAAAGGCTGCAGACAGATCGAGAAGGATGAGAACAGAGTAAAGGCCATTAGCCTTGGCCTGTAAAAGGTCATTCGAGATCTTAGTGAGAGCTGTCTCTGTGGAATGCCTTGGGCGGAAACCAGACTGAAAGGGATCGAGGATGGAGTTGGCTTCAAGAAACTCAAGACAGCGAGAATAAACAACCCGTTCCAAAACCTTAGAAAGAAAGGGAAGTAGTGAAATCGGACGATAGCTAGACAAAGAGGAGGGGTCAAGAGAAGGTTTTTTCAGAATTGGGGAAATGAGAGCATGTTTGAAGTCCGACGGGAAGGAGCCTGTAGAGAGAGAGAGAGATTGAAGATATGGAGAAGCGAGGGCAGAAAAGAGGGAGCTACAGGAATTAGAAGACGAGTAGGAATTGGGTCAAGAGGACAGGTTGCAGGTTTGGAAGAGTTCAGAAGTGTAGATAGTTCATCCAAAGAAGCAGGCGGAAACACAGAAAATTTGTTAGGCGAGGGCGATAGAAGATTATGAGCAGAAGAAGAATCAGGGGGAACTATCTCAGAGCGAATAGTGGTAATCTTAGAGATGAAATAATTAGCAAAGTCATTAGGAGAGAATGATGAAGAGACAGGTGGAGAGGGAGGTTTAAGCAAAGTGGAATGTCTGTGGTATATTGTTAAAATATACCACATTTACCAACAGCTACGGTTAAATATCAGATCGCACTATAAGGTGCCATTGTATTTGCCCAAGCATTTACATGCATGTATATGTTCATATAACAGATCCATCCACTTACAATCTAGAAATGGGGGGATTAACCCAAATCCTATAAAATAACCCAGAAAATCCAACACCTAAAAACTTATACCCAGTACATAAAGATAGGAAGAATGATTTCCCAAAGATCAGAAAACACAAATGATATGATAGCCCTTGCATATTTTAACACTGTAATACTGTTATTGCCAATTTCTGATAATAATTGTACCCCCTTCTTGAAGCAGTTACTGTCAGTATTTTTCATCATTTCATTGTTCCAAATTCTTTGAAAATCATTCTGCATCAGACGTGAGAAAATACCTTCCAGTACTGAGTCTGCTGCTCATGACAGGTGCATTCCATCTGCCATGATTAAAATAATTCAGTGATACACTAGATAGATTTATGGGGAGACTATAAACACAATTGTTTTTTCTCTGTACTGTATATATAAGTTGATATGTACAGTCTGCCCTCGGTATCCACAGGGAATCCATTCTGGACCCTCACACAGATACCAAAATCCGCAGATGCTCAGGTTCTGTGGTCCTCAATAGTGGTGAGTGCACACAGCCACGCTGCCATTCAGGGCAGTGGGATTTGAGTGGTGGTGTGTGTACATGGTCACGCTGCCATTGAGGACAATGGGATTTGAGTGGTGACGCATGCATGTGACCATACCACCATTAGTGACCGCCCTTGTTGTCCCCAGTGGCGGCATGTGCACAGAGCCATACCTCCATTCAGGACAACAGGACTTATCCTGAATGGCGGCGCAGCCATGTGCACACCCCACCATTGGGGGGAAATGGGGACTGTCCCTGACAGCAGTGCAGACATGTGCACTCACCACCACTAGGGACAACATGGGTTTGCTGTCCGCGGATGCTTGAATCCATGGATGGCAAGTCCACAGATACCAAGGGCTGACTATACATTGGCATTTGTGGTACATTTAATCTTCATCTTTTTACTCTGAGGTATTTGAGGTAATGTATAACTCATTTCAAAGACAGCTTTAGATTTAGTTTTGTGGATCTTTCTGACAGTATCTTCCTTTTTTATATATATTATCCCCAATTTATTCTGCAGCTTTGGCATAAAGTGGCTGTAAGCAATTTTACCAGATGATACATGCAACAATGCATATTTCATCTGAAAAGAAAGATGGTAACTTCTGGTTCTACTGGGCAATATCACTGAAAAGTACAGTGGACTAAAATTCATTGTTGCATAATACATTTTCTTTTGTATATGCACTCAGAAGCCAAAGAGATTGCTTACCAATTATGATGAAGATCTTTTGTTTGGAATATCATTGTTTTAATATTTTTTCCATTTAGGAACAGCTTCTGAAGATGGTAAGAGAATGAATCTTCTGCTAAAAAGCATATGCTTCCATCTTAATTATTTCCATCATCATAAGCAACAGCCTTGTACAGAGTATAACAGTCCATTATGCAACTGTCAGAGTTAATTTATTAGTTGGCTTCTCTATGATATTTTGTTGCTGTAATGTTTATTTGCAAAATCTTGTGGGTTTTTTTATCAGACTAATCCTTTGCAATAAAAATGTCTTGATTCCTTTATTTAAAAAGTGCATTTTCTATTTTGATTTTTACTTTCTCCTTTTTAAAGATGTTCAGTGGAAATGTCAGTATGCTAGACAGACATATTCATGCTTTTGGGAAGCAAGTGCTACTATTTATTGCATCTTATAAAATTCTGTTGCCATTGAAGTACTGCGGTATAATTAGAGTTAGGCCTTTGATCATTCAAGAATTGGTCAAGTATTTTTAAATAATGGTCAAATATTTTTAAAGCAATTAATCTTGTGAGAACAGAAAAGATGGTAATGTTCAGCAAGTGATTTTACAACAGAACTAAATCCAATGTTGTGCTAATATCTACAGTGGAATTTCCCTCCCCCCCATCCTAAATTTTTTTGTTCTACCTACTCTTAGCCTTCCTAATCTGTTTTGGTGCAGAGGAGAGCAGTTATGCTGTCTATTTTCACTAGTTCCCATTCTGCCAGAAGGTGACCAGTGTTGGATGTTGCCCAGTTACATTGACATTTTCAAAATAGTCATTTATTTTATTACATTTTAACTCTGCTCTTCCTTTCAAGAAGTACAGAATGATACAGAATAGGGGGGGGTGTTAAATAAATAAATAAAATTATCTCTGTATCCCCTGATATTTGAGGGATATTTGATAATTAATTAATTCTCCTTGTGGGGTAAACTCTGCTGGATTTCCCTTCTGTCTCCCTGGTACTAGCTTGACACTTACCATTTGATAGGCTCCTTGACCATGTTTTCTTTGGAGATACCTACAGTTATAGGAAATAACCATTGAAAAAATGTTTGTGCTGCTAGCCTTGCTTGTTAAACCCTGCATGGGTAGAGGGCATGATACCATCTGTTCTGTTCTTGTTAACAAGTGACACAATGATAAAATAAAGATAAGCTTCTGTCCACACAGTGCCATTCTTATATTTGACAGTGTTTGGCTGTGTGAGTGAACAGGTAGCATATTTGACAGTATTTGACTGTGTGAAATAATTGACCATTTTTTACTATTCATTTGTTGTAGTGGCAACCCTATATGCAGTACTTATGAGGAAACATAATTCAGAACAATCAGAACAATTACCTTATGGGTTGTTTTTATTACTCGTTCCTCCTAATACTCAACAGCTCCACTTTCATAGAGAGTGCAGATTGCAACTCCAGAAATTTCTGAGAATTGCCCCTGAAGAAGGCCAGTTGGTGATAAGGGTGAAACGCGGTGGACTTCTTAAGATATAAACATTTTTGGACCATCGCACAGCATATGAGACTATGTCTCTTTTCATTCTTCCATTGGTTTTTATTATAACAGAAGCAGAATCAAATACTATTGGTTATTTAGCTTCATGACAGAATGGTAGCACTCTGTATTCCAGCTTTTTGCGGGTCAAAGCCTTTTTGCATTTACACACCCTTTTCACCCCATTACAGTGGATGGCGGAAATTCTGTTGTTGCATGGGTGTGATTGTACAGTATTGGCTTTAGCCCAAGCTCTTTGTGCATAATAAATTTACAGAGGTAACATTATAATTGAGTGGATAATTTTTTGAATACTGGCTCTCTTTTCGTAGACTTTCTGTGGACTTTATCCTCTACTTGGGTGACTAAAACCTTGCATAGCAAAAGTCTGAGTACTGTGTATAATGTGTCTGTTTCAATCTGTATTGCATTTGCTTTGCATTAATGTTTTGTTTTAATTTTCATTATTAACAATAGCAGGCTTTGCCTTTAAATGCTTGAGTAAATGTGTTTTAGGAACTGGTAAGCAAGTATGTTGGCCTATCAACTTTAAACTTCCTAATACTTTTAATCCATCTACAGTGAACATTTTCTGAATAGTTTCAAAATGACTTGAATCCTTGCCTTTGTAATAAGAGAAATACACAATTCCAGCTTGAATATGAGAGAATAGGATTTAGCTGTTTTGTTTCAGTAATTATGCTTACAGAACATTTTCCCGTTTTTCCTCATCATTTAGAAAGTATTTTTAACTTACTTTCATGGGTATAATGGAAATCTCTTACTGTGCAGGTTGAACATTTTTTATCAGAAATACTTGGGACCAGAAATGTTTATTATTATTATTATTATTATTATTATTATTATTATTATTATTATTATTGAAATGCTTTCCATATGCATGATGCTATATCTTGGAGATGAGGCCCAAGTCTAAAGACAAAATTCATTTACGTTTCTTATGAACCTTATATAAAGTAAATTTTAAATAAACTTAAAAGTAATTTTAAATAAATATTTTAAAATAATTTTGTGCATGTATCAAAGTTTATGTACAATGAATCATCAGTAAGGAAAGGTGTCACTATCTCAGCCATCCATATGGACAATTTTGGATTCTGGAGTATTTCAGAATGTGGATTTCTAAATAAGGGATGTTCAACCTGTATTGCGCTTTAAGTCTTTGACTGTTGTTGACAACCAAGTCAGTAGAGGAAGCAAAAACAAATACTGTACAACATTTAAACTACAAAAAAGTGACAAGAAGGGGAGAAATTCTGTCTTCATTATACAGTAATATATTATACCAGAAGCCAATTCACTTTGTGAAGTAATGAGTTGCCAGACTTAGCACTCAAAATACATTCTAGGACAGTGCTTCTTAATCTGTCTAATACAAACGACGGCCATATTTGTGCCCCTTTGTTACAATTGTTTCTTAATTTCCTGGAAACTTACCAGGTACCAGCAGCCAGTGCCGTGTGGACTGGACTAATTTTGCGTAGCACTGCTCTTGGGCACACATGCATGTTCTTGAGCAGTTTGGAGAAACTTGGCACTTTTGCCGTTACTGTTTCTGTAATATTACCTTTGCTCTCAAGAAAACACATGATAACTATTTCCTGCCTGATACTTTCAGTATGCCGGACTTAATCAACATTTTAGTATCTAATTTGGAGTTAGAAATACAATTGCCCCTCCACATTTGTGGGCTTCGCTTTTTTGGATTTGATTATTCACAGATTATTTGCTGCCACCTTTGCTGCTGCCCTAAGGCCATTTTTAATGGAGACTGAAAGCCTCACGAGACTGAAAGACTGCAAATGTGCAGAGAGGCTTGTAAGTCTCCATTAAAAATGACATACGGCAAAAGTGGCGACGATGGCAAGCCACACCACTTTTGTCTTGCAAAGGTGCTCCACTGCCTCAAAGGCATCCATGGTGGGTTGAATCTGTGGATCATACTTTCTGTGTATGTTAAATATGGTTGGGAGCTGGGCTAGAGTTATTTGTGAGTTTTCTACTTTTGCGGGGGTCCTGTACCTTTAACCCCAGTGAATGGGGATGGCTGACTGTACTTTGAGGAGCAGCAGTCTGATATTTTATTTGCTATAATACTTCTCCCCACAGATTATTCCTCTGATCTCTGGATTTCTGTTTTTGCTTTGTAGGACGTGTGAGAACCAAACTTTCAACACCATCTATTGGTATGGGAAACTCAAAGACAGATTCCAGAGGCCGTAGTCGAACGAAAGTTGTGTCTCAGTCTCAGCGTATGTAATTCTGTTTATCACTCTTGCTTCTATTAAAACATTAAATCATACACACAAATACAAATAATTGACCAAAGGATATGGTCAATATATATATATTTAAAAACACTACATACTGAGTTGTTGTTCTGTGCCATAGGTTCATCATCGCCAGACAAAAATGAAGGTATTTTTTTTTCAGTGTTTCAGTGTTTCGGTTCAGTAGTCTGCATGCTTTTGGAGTCTTTTATAGTTCGTGTGGTGTTAACTTTAACAAGGAAGTTGCTATTTAAAAAGCAAAGAGTCTTAAAACATTTGGTTAACTGTAAATTAAAGCTACATTTCAGCAATTGTTATTCCATCCAAAACTGAAGTACCCTATATTTCTTCCAGGTAGAACTCAGTGTAATATGTCAACATTAATGATGTAACAGAATGTTAAATATGTAAGATAGGGAAACAAATGGATTTTAGTCATATTCCAACAGTAATTTGCTTTGACAGGCATTTCAAAGTTTGTGAAATGTTGTCATTTACGCTTGCAAGGTCATTTGAACATCCCTATAGCATTTGACTAAATTAAAATTCATTGTGGCTGTTGATTATTTGTTTTCGTCCTGATTCCAAAATATTATGAATTAAAAATTGGTGACAGCTGCATTAATTTATCAGACAACAGCAATATAACATGGATATCAACTCAGATGACACCTACCTTGGTTATCATACTGTCTCCCTTGGCTCATTTCTGAAACTTTGGCACTAGGGGCAAATTACTAGAGACAGCCAGGTGGCTGTCATCGTTGTGTTTCTTACAGTTAAGGAAATTGGTACCACATGAATTACTGAAAGGAGCCATTTGTAGTTTTTTAGGGATATACATTTGTGGGACATATTTCAGTGACCATTTTCCCTACCTTGCAAATCACATGGAGAGTTAAGTCTGTGACTATGCCATTCAAAAAGTCAGTTTTTTAAAACACAGAGACAAGAATGAGAATGTCATTCTTCACACACACACACACACACACACACACACACACACACACACACACACACACACACTTTAATAATCTTCTAAGCTTTCCAGGTTGCAGAAGAAGAACCTCAAAAGTGAATGCTGTGGCTGAATCCTTTATTA